>NC_067156.1:13771383-13898348 GCF_903995435.1 Acomys russatus
TTTGAAGACCATTTATTTATCTGAGTAGGCAAATATCGCTCATTTCTAGCTATTACTATCTGTTCAATCTAGGAAACATAACTAGTATTTAACATGACTGTGAGTTTGATTGGCTAACTGCTAACTTGCACTACTTAATTATCATAAACAGTTTGTAATAGCAGCTTTCAAGAGGACTAGACATTTACACTGCATTATTAAATGAGTTGCATAGGTACAATACCTTATATAAGAGTTGAAACATATGTACAGTATATTGTAACAAAAATAACCCTATGGGGCTGGAGAGATGGCACAGCAGTTAAGAGCACTGTCTGCTCTTTCTTGAATTCCTGAGTTCAATTCCCAGCAACCACACAGTGGCTCACAACCATCTACACTGGGATCTGATGCCCTCTTCTGGCATGCAGGCCTACATGCAGGTAGGGCATTCATATACATAAAATAAAATTTAAAAATCTTTTTAAAAGAACCTTAAATTTGTAACACTATAGAAAGAGCCATACCAGATGTAAAATATTTGACTTGTTACTGCTCTTTAGTTAATAATCTGCCCCTTTTATCCTATCATTCTTATGTTATTCATGTATACCCCTTTTTTCTTTTCATCCCTTTCCCTTACTTTCTCCCTTAACTAAACTAGATAGGAGAGAAAGAAGGATGGAAGAAAGATATATGTATCAAATCTCTACAAGGACACATTTAGATCCGTGTATTAATTACTGTTATAAATTATATAATTAAATGAAAAGAGACAAATATGCTCCATTGTTTTGTTTTGTTTTCTAAGACAGGGTTTCATTATGTAGACCAGAGATCTGCTTCAAACTCACAGAGATCTGCTCGCCTGTTTTCTCAAGTGCTGGACAATAATGTGCGCATCACCATGCCTAGGCATCACATCCTTTTAAAATTTTGTTTGTTAGTTCGTCTTTGTGTTTTTGAGATAGAGTTTCTTTGTGTATCCCCAGCTGTTTTGGAACTCACTTTGTAGACCAGGCTGGCCCCAAACTAAGAGATCTGCCTGCTTTTGCATCCTGAGTGTTGGGATAAAAGTCATCTGCCACCATCCCAGACACATTGTTTCTAAAAGTTTTTTTCATCTTGTGTGTGTGTGTGTGTGTGTGTGTGTGTGTGTGTGTGTGTGTGTTTTGAGACAGGGTTTCTCTGTGTAGCCTTGGCTGTCCTGGGCTCCCTTTGTAGACCAGGCTGGCCTCGAACTCATAGCGATCTGCTTGCCTCTGCCTCCCAAGTACTGGGATTAAAGGCATGCACCACCATGCCCAGCTCTTTTCATCACTTTATATATATATGTGTCTATGTTAGTTTATGTGCACCATCTGTATGCAGGGATCATGTAGGGTAGAAAAGAGTATTGGATGTAATAAAAATTAGAAACAATACAAAAAACACTTACAAATTAACTCATAAGAACAGTAACAAGATGTCCAAACCTGATAAGTTTTGATAAGCCGCAGAGAACTAAAGTTAGAGATGTTTGTGAGCCACCATGTTTGTTCTGGGAGCCAAACATGGGTCCTCTGGGAGAACAGTGAGTGCTCACTAAGTTATCTCTCTAGCCCCTCATCCTTTTACTAAAATATATATTTATTTGTTTTTCTACTTAAATATGTGTATGTGTGCACACTTGAGTCCAGGTGCCCTTAGAGGCCCAATCCCCTGCAACAGGAAGTCATGAGTATTTTAACAAAGGTAAGGGGACCTGAACTCCAGTTCTCTGCAGTAGCACCAGGCATTGTTAACCTAGGAGTCATCTCTCCAGCCTCCAGTCTTTTCTCTCTTACTCCCTCCCTCCACTCCCCTCTCTGTGTCTCCCCTCCCTTCCTTAGCACCCCTCCCCCCATCTCTCTTTTTGGCTTTTTGAGATAGGATTTCTCTGTGTAGCCTTGGCTGTCCTAGACTCGCTTTGTAGATCAGGCTGCCTTGAACTCACAGTGATCCGCCTGCCTCTGCCTCTGGGATTAAAGGCCTGTGCCACCACGCCCGGCCTCTCTCTCTCTCTCTCTCTTTTTTTCCTCTCTTGACAGAAAAAAAAAATTACAGGATTTTTTTCTGCAGTAGATTATTATACATTTTTTATTAAACAAAATTTTTTTACATATACATTTATATTATTACACATATATACAATAAAGTACCTATAGCAAGAAGAACCATGACACAATCAGGAAGTACATAAATGTTACATTCTTTGTGTTTTGGCTATTTGTATTTGGCAGCCTTGAAGAAAACACCTTTCCTATCTTGGTGCATCTAAATCAATATCTATCATATCTTGTCATTATTAACTTAAAACATCTATCAAGACCTAAAAACATCTATCAAGACCTAAAAACATCTATCTAGACCTAAAAACATCTTAACCCCTAAACAACTAAGGTTCATTGTAAAACTAAGCTACCTGGTCTTCAACTCCATCAAAGACTTGAGAAGGAATAAACTTGATTACCTGAGAATACTGGGAGGGCAGGTTAGTAGCTTTCCAAATGAGAAGATGACAGAGACAGTTTGCTACCTGAATAGTCACCCAAGACTCTATAAAGTTGGAACATCATCTTCAGCCTTCTGGCCCACTATATTTGAGAGACATATTTGTGAGGCAGGAACTATTGAGGACTTACTTACCCTGTCTTGGCAGAGTTTGGCCGTCGATTCTGCCTGAACCAAGTTTGCCCTTTTTAAGGCAGAATTCTGTTGATTATTATGCATTTTAATATACATATAAATTTGTGTAATTATCATGCAAATTCCTGTGGATGGCTCCATCACTCCCAAAACCCATGTCGCCACTTTATAACCACATACAGTTTCCACATTAACTCTAGAAACCTCTGATTTGGCCTCTGAATCATGTATCTTTTCCAGACAATTACGTGACTAAAAACACCTGCAAAGCAAGTCCTCCTGGGTGACGTCCCCACAGGCTGTTTTGTCGGCTGATTGATTGTGTGGGAATCTCACATCATGCAAACAGATGGCTCTCACCTCCCAGTCTTTCCATGTCCCATACCCCTCCCCTGAGGCCCCCTTCCCCAAAAAGGAAAAAGCAAGTCCATTTTATGTTGTCCATATAGTCACTCATTGGAGCATGGTCGAATTCCTAGTCGCAATCTCCCTCCTCCCTCCCCCCATCCTCCCAGGACGAATCTTTCTCTGCTTGCTTCCATATCAGATGCCATCAAGTGAGGAGAGCCATGCTGGTGAGGACTGAGGCCAGCTCGTCCAGCCCCATGCTACTGCCAGTGCCCACTACAGGGTGTTTTATTTTATATATCAACATTTTTTTTCCCACAGGACTGTTTACACAAAGCTGCTGATGGACATAAGGGCTCCTTCCAGTTTCTGGTGCTTATGAACAGAACAGGTTTTTGTGTAATGTAAATTTTAATCGCTCCAGGTAAATACACGGGAGAGGAATTGCTGGGTCATCACGTAGGTAGCTGTTCATGTTCGTTAGAACACACCAAATTGCTTTTCATCCCAGCTAAACTATCCTACATTCCCAGTAGCCAACTGAGAAGTTCAGTTGACCCCACACCCTTGCTAAATCCGTGTGTCACTATCTAAAAAGGTCCTGCTAGGATTTTGATGGAAAAAACATGTTTATTGAATTTTGTAGTCAATGAGTTGAATGATACATCTTTCATTTATGCTTGACCACGTTAACTTTTAGTTTTCAGTGTGACCATGTTATGCATGTTTTGCTGGGATTATGCTTAGGAACAACATTTTGGTAGGAGCTGTTGTAAGCTAAACTTTATTTGAAATTTTAGCTTTCAATTGCCCATTGTCAGTTAAGCACAAGTCTGATGGGATTTTTTTTTTTCTTTTTTGTGCATCTGTGTGTATGTGTGTCTGTGTGTGTCTGTGTCTGTGTGTGTAATAGACAGGTTTAGAATCACATAGGAAGTAGGGTATGTCTGTGAGAGCATTTCTGGATGGAGTGGTGGTGGGGGGGGGGCGGGGACCAATCCTGAATACAAGCTGTGCCATCTCCATGGGATGGGGGGAGCATAGACAGAATAAAAGAAGCAACAGGATAAAGCTAGTGCCCCCCCCCCCTTTCTCTCCATCCCTGGTCAGTCACAAGGTGAACAGATGCCCTCTGCCTCGCGCCCCTGCAGCCTCTCTATTTGAGAGGCTATTTGCAGGAAAACGATAAAAAGCACAAGCCAAGGGAAATCCTTGTTTCTTTCAGGCATTTTGGCCATTGCTGTTCCCAGAGTAGCTGACACATCCCCACAATGCTCGCTGCAGTGTTGGAGGAGGTTGTTTGTTTCTGTTGTTGTTGTTGTTTTGCTGGGATTTTCTCTTTTGTGATGCCAAGAATTGAGCTCGGGGCTTTGCGCATGATCTGCAGCCCTCCAGCCCCACCCTCGGTGTTTTCTATGTGGGTGAGCACATCATCTGTGAATAGCATCAACTTCACTCTTTCAAACCCACGTGCAACTTACTTCTTTGCCTTACACCGAGAGCTAGGAGTCCCTGAATATGGAGAAAGTGAATGGGGAGATTAGACATCCCTGTCTTATTCTCCAGGACTAGCATTCTCTTTGAGTCTCTGATGTTAGCTAATTTTTTTTTTTTTTTTTTTTTTTGAGGTTTCTTCTCAGTTGTAAGTGGTTGATTTTCGTTCAAATGACCATGTGACTCTCCACCTCGATTTGTAGTTTCCTCATATTGTTCTTATCAGGTTTTTTTTTTTTTCCTTAAGATTTATTTGTATTTTTTAACTATGTGTAGGTAGGTGTGCGGATATGGTCACAGCCGTCAGTCACATGAGAGCAGTACCTGCAGCGGCCAGAAGAGGGTGTCAGAATCCCTGGAGCTAGAGTTTCAGAAAATTTTAATTACATTACTCTCACCCCAGCCCCCCACCCCGTGTGCACATGCACATGCCATGGCATGAGTTTGGAGGTGAGAGGACAACTTGGGGGTGTCAGTTTTCTCTTTCCATCATGTGGTCTTGGGGACTGAACTCAGGTAAGTGTCTACCTGCTGAGCCAGCCATCTGTTTGCTCTTATCCCTAGAGGGGCCCATATACTGTTGGTATTACTGTATTCACACATTAGATGGGATTTACCAGTAAAACCGTATCAGTCTAAGATTTATTTTTTTTTACAAGTATTAACTATGAATCCTATTTCTCTGATAACTACAAAAGGCCAAAAGGTAATAGCTTATAGCCAGCATTATTGATACTGCTCATTGGTGTTGGGGAAGTTTTAGTAATTATTCTTTTGTTTTGTTTTTTAAAGAACTTGTTCCATCCATCTAATTTGCTGGCTTTATATAAGTATAGTATCCCCTATCCTATTCGCTTTAAACTGAGCAAAAATGAAAATACAACATATTAAATCTTAGGGCCGAGGAGGAAGTCATAGTGTTAAATTATATCAGAGGGAAGGCGGTCATTTCTTTCAGTGGTCCAGCCGCTGGTAGATTGTTCAGTCAACTGGACATGGACTTTGGCCTGCTCTGCAGTTCCTCGGGTTCCCTTTCTGTTTTACATGGAACCACAGCAATTAATTGTTTCAGTAGTGCACACACACTAACACATTCAGGCTGGGGTGTGGACTGCAAAGGGTCCTGTTGTTTCCATGGGCCAGGCTCACCTGCTCTCACCTTCAGAGTTTCAGAATAGACAAGAGACAAGCCTCTGTGTTTCCCAAACTTGTCAAGTGGACATTTCCAGTTAGTACAAGCAGCTCTTCACCTTGCTGTAATAGCAGCCCAGCAGGTCTGTGGCTCTCTGAAGCAGAGAGGTCATTTAGGCAAGGAGGGTGCTTTTCTCACTCTGGCAGGCTCTCCAATAAGTAAGCCTGTTAGGCGTAGCCTTTGCATTAGGGGAAAGAAATGGTGGTTTCACAGTCTGCCACTAGGCCCTATGTAGGAGGTATGACTTGTCTCTGATTGTACTTAGAATGTAGCTAATAATACTTTGAACACTCCTCCATTTTTAGGCACTGTTCCTTTTTTTGTTTGTTTGTTTCAAAGTTAGGGACAGAGGGGGTTGGGGGACGGCTCAGTAGGTTAATTGCATGGCACACAAGTTTGAAGACAGAGGCCATGTAAGTAGCCAGATGTGGCGATGCTCACCCACTGTTCAGGGCTAGCAGGGCACAGAAGCAGACCGCTGGGGTTCAGCAGACCGCTAGCCTTGCTGAATTCAAGAGCCCCAGGTTCAGTTAGAAAACCTGTCTCAAAAAATAAGATGGAGAGTGATTTTGGAAGCCACCCAAGGTGGCGCTCCTGGCCTCCACATTTATATGCGCACACACGTATGCATAACCACATGCACTGAGGCACCCACACACCTTCTCCTCCAAAGTTAGAGAAAGTTGGGGTCAAACTAAGGATCATGATTCTTTAAAATGACCTTTGAAATCAAGAGTTCAGAAGCCGCATAAGGCTATACAATCAGGTAATAGGTAAGTAAATTGGCTGGTGTATTTTACTCTAGATAATCTAGATTATTACATAAAATAACAATGCCCTTTTCTATTGTGATAAAATACCCTCCCCTCAAAGGAACTTAATAGAGGGTTTCTTTTGGCTTAGTTCCAGAGGGGTGGAGTCTATTGTGGGGACCCTCAGGGGACATGGTAGGAGATAGGGACAGTATGGTGACAGAAGTTGGAGCCCTGAGTCGGGAGGTGGTGCCTCACACCTTTAATCCCAGCATTTAGGAGGTAGAGACAAATGCCTCTCTGAGTTGGAGGCCAGCCTTGTCTACAGAGCTAGCCCTAGGACAGCCAAGGGGACACAGTGAAACTGTCTCAAAGGGGAGAAAAAAAAAAAAGCAGCAGCTGGAGCCTGGCTGGTCACATTGTATCTTCATCCAGGAAGCAGAGAGCAAACAGGAAGTGCTACTGTAATATAAAGCCTCACGGTTGACCTCGAGCACCCCACTTCCTTCAGCATGTTGTATAGGTTCACAACCTGGGAGCCGTGTGCTCAAACCTGAGTATACGGAGGACATTTCCCATTCAGATCACAACTGCTAGACATTTTCACTTTTGGTGTGTCTGTACACATGTATTGCCAATATACACACCCATGTGCGTGTGCAGGCCAGAGCATCAGGTGTCCCATCCTATCACACTCTGCATTAGTCCCCTGAGACTAGAGTCTCTTACTGGACTTGTGTTTTGGGAAGCTGGTGGCCAGCGAACCCCACCTTCCACTGCCGGGGTTACACAAGAGGACTCTGTCATGCTTAGCTTTTTAGACAGGGGCTGGGGCTGTGAACTCAGTTCCTCTTGCTGTAGGGGCTCCTGCCCACAGATCCATCTCTCCAGGCCTCGGATAGCTCAACTTTATAAAAGTGAAGTAGATATTTAAAAGGATGGGTAAGAGGACATAGGGAGGCTTTGTTTTGATATAGGGTCTTACCATGTAGTCCTGGCCAGAGAACCACCTGCCTCTGCTTCCCAAATGCTGAGATTTATGGCATGTGCCACTATGACAGGCTGGAAAGTTTTTTGTGTTTTTGAGACAAAATTTCTCTGTGTAGCCTTGGCTATCCTCCAACTCTCAGAGATCCAACTGCCTCCACCTCCCAGAGTGTTGGGACTACAGGTGTGTGCCATCATGCCCAGTTCAGGCTGTAAGTTCTTAGTGGGTTTAGTTTTCATCTTGCAAGATATACAGGTTCTGAAGATACTGTGGACAGAGTCAGCGCTCCTCAGCTGCATGCTTGCCAGCAGGTAAGCTAGTAAAAAAGAAAACATGAAGCCTGACATTGAGTAGATACTTTTATTTATTTATTTTTTTAAGAAAGAAAACATCTAGACAGTGCTACAATAGCCCTAATGTATCTACATGGAGGACAGTTGCTCACAATGACATTTTAAAGCACTGAAAGAGAGCTAAGCGCTTTCTCAAGCCAAGAAGTCAAAACATATTCAGAATGGGTCTTACTGTCCTCACACTAAGGTTTTATTACAACCAGAAGCCCACAGGCAACTCTGAGTGTGACACAGCTTAGTGAAAACCCAGTCCTCTGGGGACACGCACTAGTTACTCATCTGGTCTATCCCCATACACAGATTTAAAATCTTAGTTTCTCAGGCAAGTAACACATGGCTTGGATTAATTAAATATGTTTAGACTTCTCTGTTATACAAACACATGTACAACCAAATTAAGTGGATCAAAAGTGCTCACTGTTTCTACAGGAACATTAACAATCTGACGGAGGTTCACGAATGCACCCGCACTCAGTACGCCCCTTTAAAACACGTCCAGAATTTCCCTTCTCTCCATTACACGCAGTGCTGCGATTTCTCTAAGCAGTGTGCATTCTCAGTCCTCCAACTCTTCTTTGCTTCTACTTCTTGGCTACGCTCAGTCCAAGCTGTTGGCATCTCGCGCGCTGTGCCAGTCTTCCTCACTGCGAGCAGGTGTGCAGGGCTAAAGCTAAAGCTGTACACAGGAGCACTGAAGACACGCTCTCTACAATATACGGAACACGGCATGCCAACACATACGGTAAACCGGTAATATTGCGGGATCGCACATAGAAATTACATTTCCAAAACAGAATAACTTAAATATTAAAACGTACCTTTATGCTACCCAACGTAACTGACTTTATAAGCATAACAAATGGCAAAATTTGGTACAAAAATCACAAACCCCACTAGTTTTAAACGCTGTGTATCACAGCATATGAACATATTTCTACCATCTACTCGTACTGCAGACAGCAATGCTTCTGTAAGCTGTTCTAGGGGTTAGAACCTAATCAGAAGTTTATACGAAACACAATCTTATGTTCAAATATGGAAATGAGTAACATAATCCCAAAACCCAGAAGTATCCCCGCGTTCTGCAGGAAGAAATATCCCCAGCGGCTGCATCCGTGGTCACTGGCGTCATTGTGCAGCATCTCAGGCACCTGGGAGAGGCAAAGCAGCGGTTTAGCTTTCAGAAGTACAGACGAACTCCAGAGACTCTGAGGGCGGGGTGGCTTGGGGCTGGATAAAGCCAGGGTTGGTTCCCCTGAGCTTGACTGACGACATGCACACTGACTGTGGCAGAGCACAGCGCACGACGGTGTTCTGAGGTAAACATTCACACACTGTTAAGTGAGAAGTGATGCTGGCTTTCCTGCCTCCGGACTGCCTGCAGGTCTACGGTTCACTTGTGATGCAGATAGGGGCTCTCCAGCCACACAGAATACAAGCTCAGCAAGAAGACTGAGCAAGAGTGTTAGGTACACGTGGTGAAGAGAAGACTTTATTTTGTCAATAGGGCGTTTTAAGCATAGCTATGGACGACATGTGTCCTGGGCTGGGCTTATTGTGAGTGTAGAAGCAACTCAGGGCCTGATTCTACCAAAAAGGTAAAACAAAGGGAGGGGTTTTCATGTGTTTCCTGGGAAACCTTGAGTAGGAGAAAAGGCATGTATGTGACCAATCAAAGACAACGTACACAAGGGTACTCATAACCTCAACTGCTACCCTTCTGGGTCCAGAACTCCTTCTCATCACTGGACTCTAAGACCATTTTTGCAACAATTTTTTTTTAATTAAAAAAGATTTAATTTTGTTTATATGGCTTTGTGTTTATGAGAGGGTCAGGCTCCCGGAGCTGGAGCTACACATTGTTGAGTCATAGGCTGCAGGTGCCGGAACCAAGCCCTGGTGCTCTGGAAGAGGCGCTCCTAACAGCTGAGCCACCTCTCCATACCCTGCAATCAAGTTTTGCCCAACACTTCCGGTTTTATTTAGTCCGTGCCCTCTGACTTCTTTGAGACTTACCATGTCAACCAGAGCGACGTACATGAACAAGCCGGCCGTGAGCGCAAATATCCACATAGAGACATTTTCGGCATAGTGCCCGATGAATATCCCTGTCGCCATCCCGAGGTAGGCCAGCATGGCGGACAAGGCGTTATAGAGCACGGCCTGCTTGACGGCCATGCCGGCTTTTAGCAAAACAGCAAAGTCACCTGTGACGGGAACCAAAACAAGGGTGAAGCCACTGAGCAGGTCTCAAAGATTCCTCAGGTCACATGAGTTAGATCTCTCTCCAGGGGGATAAAAAGAAAGAAAGTATCCATGACAGCGCAGGGTTAGTTAGTGAGTGTAGTCTCCCCTCAGGGTTACAAACTGCACACTTACTTTAGCCAAAACTGTCGGAAGCTGCCTCTGTATCAGTGAGGTGAGTGAGTGCACAAGTCTGTTCTTGTATTCTTGTACTGTTTTTTTAAAAGATGTATTTATTTATTATTATGTACACAGTGTTCTGCCTGCATGCACACCTGTAGGCCAGAGGGCATCGGATCACATTACAGTTGGTTGTGAGCCACCATGTGGTTGCTGGGAATTGAACTCAGGACCTCTGGAAGAGCAGGTGGCGCTCTTAACCGCTGAGCCATCTCTCCAGCCCCTCTTGTACTGTTTTAAGGGGTTGACGCTGAAAGTACAGGCAGGAACAGCAAGAGTTCAGGTATCCTTAACTACACAGTGAACTTATGGCTAGCGTGGTCTACGTGAGACCCAATCTCAAAAACACTAAAACAAACACCAGCAATAAACCAACTGGCAATGGAGGGGGAGGGTGGAATGCAGTGCACATGAAAGGGTCAGCAACTGGCAAAAACAACACCTATGAGCTACCGGGTCATGGAGATGGAAATGGTTGAAAGCTTCACAGGGCAGGAAGGACTGACAGCGGGGAACAAAAGGGAGCTGCAGGCTCACATAAGCGTGCACCAGGTGGAGGGGCAGCCTTCTGAATGGCTGGGTGTGTGCCAAGGAACGACGCTGAACATAGGGTCAGAGTGATCCGAACAAAGGAGGAAGGTTTCAAATTGTAGTAAAACTAGAACTGCAAGCCACCGGCTCCTGTGCCTCAGCTCCGAGACATATCTGTGTGTGCCTGCGCAGGCGTGAGCAGTCAGCTGTCCTGCTCTTCCGTTTTCCACTTCATTCCTCAGAGGCAGCCTCTTACTAAACCTTGAGCTAGCCTGGCAGTCAGCAAGCCCAAGTGATCCTCCTGTCTCCACCCTCCAGCGCACAGGGGTTACAGGAGCACACCTCAGTGCTAGGCTCTGAACTCAGGTCCTTGGGCTTGCACAGCAAGTGCTCTGGCCCTCAGTCTTAGGTGGCACTGGGGACTGAATCTAGGCTGTCATGCATTCTAGGCAAGTGCTCTACCACGGAGCCGCTACACACAGACAGCTAGATCCGTCTTCCGAACTTCCTGACTTCCTCCTGCCTTGACCTCCCCAGTGCCGGGATGATAGTTATGCACATTTATTTGTAGGGCCACAACACTCCCGTCCCTTGTGTGCCAGCACAGCACGGAGGACTACAGAAGGGGCCCAGGGATTGCCGGACAAACACACACAGACATCACCCACTTGTAGGGTCAGAATTCTGACAGGAAACATTTGTGTCCAGTGAGAAAGGAGGCGGTTCAGTGAGCAGACAACAGGAAGGAAGGTCTGGGTTATGAAGAGGCCTGCTAGTGTCCCTTAGCCGACCAGTGACAGCAGCATAGTTCATTCTCACAGCAAAGGCAGCGCACACAGTTCGCTTACCTAGTTCATGAGGCAGTTCATGACAGAACACAGCAACAGAGGTGCTCAGCCCGCTGGACAGGCCCTCGGTGAATGCAGCGCCTGCGTAAACACAGTCAGAAAAAGATTGGCTGCAGGTCTGAGATCTTGTCAGTACACAAAAAAACACGGAAAAACAAGGACAGTACATTTGGCTGTGCATTAACACACCTTCCCAGATCAACCTCTATCTTCTTACTAATAACAATAAAATCTGGACGTGGTGATGCACACATTTAATTATAGTACCCAGGAGGAACTCTGTGCATTCTGGGCCAGCCTGGTCTACAGAGGGACAGCCAGAGCTACACACAGAGACTTCCCCTATCTGTTTTTACTTGTGTGCAACCATGGTACTTGTGAGGTCAGAGGACAACTCGTGGGAGTTAGCAGTCTGCTTTCCTCACGTGGATTCTAGGGATGGAACTCAGCTAGGCAGGTTTGCTAAGTGCATTTCCGTCCTGAACCATCTCCCTGGCCTCAAGCGTGATCTTTTTTATAAGAAATCTCAGAGCATATCTCATTGGGCCTCCTTTCCCCGGGAAGCACAGGCATACAGGAAAGGTTCAACTGTCTACAGTGAGCCGATATCCACAAACCTGAGACGGGACTGCTACCATATAAAACACTGAGCTGAGAATATGAAGTCGGATTAATGGTAAGCCCTCTGTAGCCAGAAGTACATAAGCAAGTCAGAGCGATTCACAGTGCCATCAGATTTATGTACATGCCTCCTTCTACCCGTCCACAAGAAGGCTCAAGACAGAGCCCCTCCCACTCAAAAAGCTGACCACTTATCTGCTAACTGCGCACCCCGACCCCACCAAGTGAGCCAAAGCCTGGCTGAAATGCAGCACTGCCTCCCTGCCCTCCACCAGCATCTCCTGCCTAATTGCTAGTATTTTCACGTTTTGGGTCTAGAACTCTCAGTTATGGTACAGGATTTAACTTTTGTCTTTTTCTTTGGCTAGAGATGAGTCCCTAGAATCACCAGGTTCATGTGAATCCCTTCAGTGAAACAGGAAAGATCCGACTTCACGGGGGACGTGGATACACACAGGATGCCTCACACATATTCCATTCATGTTTAAACCACAACCTGAAGACCACATGGATGAAGAACAACTCTGAGTGTGTGTATGCGTGTATGTGTTGCAAGGGCTCCAACCCAGGGCTCATGCATACTATGTAAGTGCTCAAGCACTGAGCGAGGGCCCCACCCTAAGAACAACTATTGATAAATATAATTGAAGCAATAGGTGAGGCACAGATCCTAATCGATTTGTGGCCCACATTTATTAAGTACTTTACTGTCACAAAGTAGACAAAAAATATTTTGATAGTTTTAGAAGTCAACATCCTCACCTAAACAAACCTTTTTGTTTCTTTTTTTTCTTTTTTGGTTAAATCTGACAGAGTATTTAATGTGCTATTTCTAGGCAAGCACTAGCTATGGAGCAGCATACCAATAGCAAGGCCATCACTGAAATTGTGCAGTCCGTCACCCATGATCACCATCCAGGCCAAGGTGGCAATGCCAGCATCCTTCAGCTCCTCTCGAGAGTAGCGCTGGCTGTGGCTGTGGGGGTGGTGGTTCTGGTGGTGGTGGTGGTGCAGAATGTGATGGTAGTCGTGATGGTGGTGAATGAGGTCATCTGACTGGCCCAGTGTATCATGGAAGTGTGAATGGCACTTGTTCTTGCAGCCCCTGGACACATATTCATTGTAGACTTCTTGTGGGTGTGTATGCGCTATCATGACCTCTTCCTCTTCCAACATCACTGGCTGTTGGGAATCAAAGGGGGAGGGCTCTTGGGAGTCCGCTCGCAGATAGCTTTCGGGTCCTAGAGAGAAACATGGAGAACACTGAGACCAAATGAAGACGTTATTCCTGAACGCAGTGCAGACGCTCCCACTGACCTCCCACAGCCCTCGGACCTGCAGAACTGAGCAGCTGTGCCCTGTCAATGAGGAGTGCCAACAGGCTCTAGTGAACTCTTCAAACGTGACATATAACGCATTTTAAGAATGGCTTTCCAGTGCAGAATTCTAGCACTAAAGAAGTACAGAAAGGGATACTTGAGCTCAGAGCTTCAAGATTAGACCAGACAACACAGTGATAGTGAGATTATAAAATAAATTCATAAAATAAGAGTTGATTTTTAGTTTACTTTTTAACTACATTAATTAATTAATCAATTTTGGGGTGCATGGGGGCTGACACGTGGCCATGGCATACATGCGGAGGTCAGAAGAGAACTGTTTGGAGTTGTCGTATCTTCCCTGGAGTGGGTCACAGATTGAACTCAGGTAATCAGGCTAGCTACCCTTGCCGACTAACCCACCCATCTCACTGGTTTGACTTCCTCTTAGCCCTCTCTTTTGTCTAACTAATTTATTAATGATTCATTTAAAAATGTTTAGCTGGGCATGGTGGCGCCCACCTTTAACCCCAGTACTCGGGAGGCAGAGGCTGAGGGATTGCTGTTGAGTTTGAGGCCAGCCTGGTCTACAAAGTGAGTCTGGGACGGCCAAGGCTACACAGAGAAACCCCATCTTGAAAAAAACAAAAACAAAAAGCAAAACAAAACAAAAAGTTTATTTATTCAATTTTTTATGTGTATTGATGTTTTGCCTGCATGTATGTCTGTGTGAGGGTGTCGGAGTTACAGACAGTTGTGAGCTGCCATGTGGATCCTGGAAATTGAACCCAGTCTTCTGGAAGAGCAGCTAGTGCTCCCAAGCACTGAGCCATCTCTTCAGCCCATTATTGACTCTTTTTTTGTTTTGTTTTGAGACAAAGTCTCTCCGCATTAGCCTTGGCTGTCCTAGACTCACTTTGTAGACCAGGCTGGCCTCGAAGTCACAGGGATTTGTAAATGCATGTTGAATTGGTTAGAACATGACTGTTCTCAAAATGATAAGAAGCTAGTGGGTTTTGCCCATTACTCACTTTCTCTGACTTTTCTGTCCAGTTACCCATCTCTAAAGCTGCTGTGGTTCCTAGCAACAATGCATGTACAGCACTCTCACAAACTCTGAGCTAGGGGAAAAAAACCCCCACAAAAACTCTCTATCATAATTACCCAGGCCCATCTGGAAGTCAGTCCACTCCAGATATGCCATTCTCTGTTATCCCTTGGCATCAGAGAGATGAGGGCATCTCAACTCAACACATCCAAGTTCTACAGTCAGTTTTCCTACTTCCAAAATGATCCGCAGTGCCTAGGTGGCTTCCCCGGGAGCTAAACCAGCGACTCGAACGCAGTCCTCTGAGTCACCAGAGAGGGATGTGCATGGCGAACAAACCTTTGTACACCTTCTTGCTGCTCCTGTACGATTTTAAAGCTGGGATTATTAACACTTTCATTCCCACAAAGCCACTCCGCAGACCACCACGGTCACGGGGCAGGCACAGCTCTTGGTAGACATGAAGATCCCCTTCCTCGATGTCTAGAGCATTTGATTCATGGGGGAAGGGCCCAGGCTTGGGAAGACAGGAGTCCAGTTCTACCAAGAGCCAGGCTCAGAGCTTATTTATTTATTTTTTTTATTTCAGCTTTGTGAGACAGACTCTACATAAGCCAGGCTAGCCTTGAGTTGTTTAGCTGAGGGTGACCTTGAACTCCCAATTCCTGTCACCACCTCTCAAGTGCTGGGATTACAGGCTTGCATAAAGCCTGGTTTTATGTGCTGCTGGGAATGGGACTCAAGGTTTCATGCACGCTAAGCAAGAACTACCAATGGAACTGCACCCTTAGGCCTGAATAAAATGATTTAAAACATCAGCTTTCATAACTGCCTTTCTGATTATCCCTTAATATCTTCTACCTCCTTGTATTTGAAGAGATGAATTTTTCTTTTCATTAAAAAAAAAAAAAAAAAAAAAAAAAAAAAAAGATGGGTGGTGGCACATACCTTTAATCCCAGCACTTGGGAGGTAGAGGCTGGTGGATCTCTGAGTTTGAGGCCAGCCTGGTCTACAGAGTGAGTTCCAGGACAGCCAGGGCTACACAGAGAAACCCTGTCTTGGAAAAGCCAAAAAAACCAAACAAACGAAAGTACAGCCCTATCAGCCGACTTGCTATTCGTTAGATGGCTAAAGTCTAGAAAAACAACAGCAGCAAAACAACCCCAGTTACTTTATCATCATCTAAGAAACATCTATCGGCTGGGCTTGCAGCTCCTGCCCACAGCCTACATTATCTGCTTGAATGAAGGGAAGGAAACTGTAACAGTAAGGTGCTCTTTGTCCTGTGCACCATTATCAGTTTTCTGGGGGGCATCCCTGACCTATCATTACAAATGTCACTGAAGACCATTCAGAACGCTGAAGAAGGACCAGTTACAGAAAGAAGAGCCGACGCACTTTATTTGTTCTTTAGAGAAAAATAACATGTTGGAAAATGCAGGGTGAACTGGAAAGCTTGCCAACAAGCAACGGATTTTTTCTTTCTCCTTAGTCAGTAGCTGTCGGTTGAGCTCCTACCCTGTGCTAAGTATTCGGGGTTGTTTGTTTTACAGTTTTGCTAGGTAGCCCAGGTTGGCCTCACACTCTCATCCTCCTGTCTCAGGATCCTAATGCAGGGATTATAGGCCTGTGGCCCAGGCCTGGCTACACCAGCTGTTCTTGCAGGCCCTGGGGATGCATTAGAAAACAGCTACCTTCAACAAGTTTAAGTTGACTCGAGTGATACAAGTATGCATTTGTGAAAATTCCTAAAACTATACTTAAAACTGTGACCCTTAGTGAGTAGAAAGCAAAGAAATATAAGTCTCTTTCATCAGCTAAGAGGAAGTTCGCTTGTCTGTGTGTAACAAAGACACTTCCCTTCCCAAAGACTGATGACCCATTAAGATTTCCCAGGAACCCATCGTGATGCTAAGAGACACTCCCCACTGTCTCATAAGACCTCAGTTCAGTTCAGCTCTCACTTCAGCAGAAAGAGGTTACCAGCAACAAGTCACTATGTTCACACCAAGTTCTTAGAGGCAAAGCTCAGGGAAGACTGTGGCTTTCAGCCAAGACCCTCAAGATGGAGCCTGTTGATAACTGTTGGTCCCTCACAGCAGGAGGTGTTGAAGCCTGCTCCTTTGGGTGGCATAACTATAGACCTTTTTATTTTAGGCCCACCAGCCATGTCACCTCACCTCATTGCTGATGTAAAAGAGTCTCTGTATGTTTGATCAGCATACCCTATGGCCTTATTAATCAGCAAAAATTCCCCAACCACAAGCCAGTTGCCCGCAACTGCCAGGCACATCTGCAAGGTTAGCTAGAACTGCTTGTTAGCAAAAATAACTTGAGTCAGAGCTGACCCCACCCTGTTCCACTCTCCACCCTCTGTATGAGCTAATTGCAGTTTTCACTTTTGAATATGCAATACAATTTCCCCTCAAGGACATGGTCCAGATCCCAAACTGGCCACCTCCCTGAGCTCAGAAAATAAAGCTTTCATTTTAAGCGTCTGCGTCTGAAGTGAGTTTTCTCGGCTTCCATCCTGAACCCAACAGAGGCACTGAACGTTGTTGACCTCTTGCCTGGGATTCTGGCCAGCTGTAGGTCCCTCCGGCCTAACTGCACATAGCCTTATGGTCTCTAGAGGCGGAAGGATTGACTGAATGTTATGCAGCTATGGTGAAACGTGGGGCAGTATGGCTGCTTTGGGCTCACCCATGCTCCTATAAGCCAAATAAGCTCACTGATTCTTCAAGTTGGGCTCCGGTGAAATCACACTTGGGTTGGTCAGTGGTGTCCCATCTTGGGTAGGTGGGAGAGCAGGAATTTGTTTCTATTACCCCAGGGAAAGAATTCACAAAACAGATGTTCACACATGAACCCTCCAGCAGTTCCTCGTGACTCAGTGAGAGGTATGGAGGAAGGCCTTCGACACACTGACCCACATTCTTTGGCCAGAGCCAACACTTGCTCACATGAATTCAGTTCTGTACTTTTAGCAAATAAGCAGGATTTCTGTTAGTCTCACATGAATTAAACTGCCTTAGGAGACTGTCCTGCCTACAGCTCTGTACAAGAGCGCTCACACCCTGTGCCACACCTGGGCTCCCTGTGGCATGGGCTCCCTGCTGCACGTCCACAGTAAGCCTCCAGTATCCTCTCTACGGCACACCGGCACACTGTGCTTACTTCTGGCGCCAGCCACTGTGCGGATCCCGAGCCTGCAGAGAATTGCCTGCTAGAGTAAGCCACTCCTTAGACACTTAAATCCTGCCTCTTGGGTGGGTCCCAGCATGCACTGCAGATCCTCATCTGAGCACTCTAGAGATAATTTTGAAAAACCATTGAGATACCTTAGGAAACAAACAAACGAAAGGCCATGGCTCTTCCAAATGGTCCCAGTTGCCCTGGGTCCTGCGCCACCCGAGCCTTGTAAGACTTACGTTCACCCGCATCCACCTTCTCCTGAGATTCCAGCTGAGATTCGTATTTGGACAGCTGCTTCTTGATCTCCACGTCCTCGTCGTTTTCAGGCTTCTTTTGGTTCTGAAGCGGGCAGGAAAACAACATTTTGAAATAACTGATTTGCTTATGTGGACAGCTTTCAATACAAGTGGGGCTGTGGATCAGCGCTACAGCACTGGCCTAACATAAGTGGGACCCTGGGTCCAATCCCTAGCACCACAACCAAGCAAAAACCAGGTAGGTAAGCAAAGACATGGAAAAGGCAGCCTATGCTAAATTAAAGCACCTAGTTTAGCACTAGTATGACTTTTGGCCATAATAGTTGTCAAAAAGAAAAAAGAAAAAAAGCCTGACTCAAATTAACCACAGTTAATCTTCCTGTGCGGCCTCTCGCCAGCTATTGTGGTGTTAGAAATGCACATCTTGAGGCATTTGGGGACTGGCAGTGATGCCCAATGTGGACTTTAATTAGATCCTGGGCTGATCCATCCACACGCTAAAGCTAACTTCCTCCAGGCTTGGTAACCACTGGGCCACTATCGGACATTGAAACTTACTTTTTGTTATAAAGAGCAAGGATAAGTACCTTAGTAAAAACACCATTAACATAATCAAAGATTCAGTTTTCAGTTTTGTATCTGTGTGTTTGTGTGCCCAGAGAGGCCAGCTGAGGGCACTGGAGCCAGGGTCACAGGTGCTGTGAGCTGCCTGATGTGGGTTCTGAAGACTCCAGTCCTCTCTAAGAGCAACAAGAGCTCTTAACTCCTGGGCCAGCTCTCTACTCCTAGTATTTCCTTTATTTTGAAGTACTTATTATTTAGCCTTGAAATTACCAGCTTTTTAAAAAACCTTGATTGTTTCTTGTATATTTTTGCGTGGCAACGGGGATGGAACCCAGGTTTTCATGTATGTTCCACAAGCACTGTGCCACCGAGCTAACCCATCAGAATTTTCTCTCCTCTCCTCACCTCTCTCTCCCTGAGACAGGGTTTCCGTCTGTAGTAAGGCTAGGCTCAGCTCATGGCACTCTGCCTACATCACGCTGAGTGCTGGGATTGGGGGGGGGGGCTCAGACACTATTACTAAGCACTGTAGCCACCCCATGTGCTAGGCTTCCTACGTGATTCTGAGGCAACGTTTATGCTGCAGAGGTCTCACAGAATGGTCAAGTCTGTGCGTCATCTACCATGTGGTAGATAATATTTTTAATTATAGGAATTACCACAAATAATATTATTTGCATTACATTTAAATGAGCAAGATACACCTAGTGGCTACTACTGCTGTTCCCAGAAGACTGGAGCATTAACACAGGTGAGGACTTCACAATTCTTGCTTGTAATCATTGATGCATTTTATAAAAGAAAACCACAGGGTGCTATCAGAGTGTATAACAGGACCTGAGGAAGTTTCAGGATGGGTTTTTTTAAAAATGCAGCAGTTAAACCAAGACCTGAGAGTGAGCATGGCTTTGGGTGAAGGATGGAGAGGCAGAATTCTAGGTAGTATTTTTCTTAAGTGTGAGAGAGGGTTCATAAACAGCAAAAATCCAGTTTCTTCCAGGAACTAAAAGAAATGCATGGTAGCCTGAGAGGCTCTCTCTATAGCATGGTTGGGACAGAGTTGAAGCTGCAGCAACTGAAGGAGACCAGGTAACACGGAGCACTGTTGGGAGTGGCCTTTGTTCAGAGAGCAAGGGGAAGGCGGCACTGGAGGACCCGGAGCAGAGATGTGGAGCACTGCCTGCTCTGTATAAATAAAGTAGGTGGGAGAATGGAAAGTATGTGAACAGGCTGGGAAGACTAGGCCTGGACTAGAGTGACAGCAAAAACGGTTGGGGAAATAGAAAGAGTGTGGACATGTCTGGTAAAGCCTGGCTGGACCTGGATGGCTGGAGTCACAAGGACTCTGGTTCCCAGCGAGAGCTGTAGTTCTGCTGTGTGGAAGGAGCTATGGCGTGGAGCTGCGGGCAGGGCCGGACTACACAGACAGAGCAAGAGCAGTTACTCTAACTGGAGTGCACTCCACACTAACTGACTGCACCTGCCATACAAAGCACCGGGGCACAGCTGAGGCTCCTTCAGGAAAAGGCCTCTTATGCTGAGGGCTGACACGTTTCTCACAGTCATGACACAATGAAGGGCTTTTATTTTGTTTCTCTTTATGAGGGAAAAAAGGAATTAAGAAGTGACACTAAAACTTGAATGCTCTTGAAGAAGAAGAAGAAGAAGAAGAAGAAGAAGAAGAAGAAGAAGAAGAAGAAGAAGCAGCAGCAGCAGCAGCAGCAGCAGCAGCAGCAGCAGCAGCAGCATCATCATCATCATCATCATCATCATCATCCAACCTTTTCTGACATGGGACCAAACTTGGTGCAGGCTGACTGGAGTACTTTCTGCTGCCTCATGGTTCCTCCATCCCATAGGCATGTATCGTCATCTGCTACGTGCCAGATAGAGGGAAGTGCACAGGACACAGACGTCCTGCATCTTCCATGCGCATGTTCCACTGCATGTCTTAAAATAGAGAAACCTAACTTCCCTGCGGCAATCCACAGCAATATGAAGATTGCTTTACTGTTAAAGATACTGGCACAACACATGGTTCATAGTTTATTAGTGACTTACAGTTGGAAAAGAAACTGCTATATTCTATATAATAGCCTGTCTTTTAGCATCTCAAGTTATAGAGGTCCCAGTTAAAAGAAAGTTAGCTAAAATGTAGGTAAAAATTGAAAACTAAGGCTGATAAGATAGCAGAGTGGGTAGAGGACACTTGCTGCCAAGCTTGATGACCTGAGTTCTGTCCCTGGACCCACATGGTATAAGGCAAGTTGTCCTCTTTCCTCCATGTGTGTCATGGCATTCATGTGACCTCCCCCACATAAACATAATTTAAAACTGATCTAGCCAATGGACAGCTCACTCTCCACAGTTGTGGGGAGAGCAGGGACTGCCTCTGGTGCCCCCAATTTGATCACTTCCCATTGGTGGGGAGGCCCGGCAGCACACAGAGGAAGGGGAAGCAGGCTATCTGGATGAGACCTGATAGACTTTGGTCATATGGTGGGAGAAGAGGTCCCCTTCTGTCAGAGGTCTAGGGGAGGGGTACAGAGCAGAAGAGGGAGGGTAGGAATGGGAAGATACAAGCAAGGGCATACCAATTAAGATATAAGCTGAATAAATTATGATAAATTAAAATTTAAAAATAAAAATATTAAACAAATTAGGTTGTTTGAATACACAGCCGGGCAGTGGTGGAGCATACCTTTAATCCCAGCACTCAGGGATACATGTATGTATGTATATATGCATGCATGTATATATGTACATATATGGTACACATATATACACGCAGGTAAAACATTCATATACATGAAATAAATATTTTAAAAATTAAAAAAAAAAAAAGGAATGAAGAAACTATTCTTTCATTTGTGTTGCCTTTTGAAACAGATTCTCACATAGCTCAGACTGGCCTCAAACTTGCTATGTAGAAGAGGATGACCCTAAGACCTTAATATTTGTGCCTCTATCTTCCAGGTGCTGAGATTACAGGCATGTGACACCATGCCCAGCTCAGGAGGAGGCTATTTTTTACTTATTTCTTCCTTTTAAACTTGGGTCCATTAAGTGGAGGGTTCATACTTGTAATATATGATTTTTTAAAAATCTGCTTTTTGAAACAAGACTCTTACTACATAGTCCAGACTGCCGTGAAATTCATTATGTAGTTCAGGCTGGTCTTTAAGCTCAGGATACACCATCCTCCAACTCCTAAGCACAGGGAGATTACAGGTGTGTGTCACCCTACCCTGTTTAGCATATGAAATTTTTCTGAGTGTAAAATCCCTAAGGGTAAACATTTCATAGGATGGAGGCGGTGGCACTTCTGCTCACACATACGCTTGTTTCCCACAGTGAGACTGATGCTCAGTTGGGGCCAGCTACACTTAATCTTTAGGCTTTTCCATGCCAACTATCCTGGTTGTATAATTACACAACTTAATTACAGGTTGCTCAAATTCGAAATGACGGTCAGAGTAGCTACTTCTGTGAAAACAGAAGCTGAATGCATTTAAAAGATGCCAAGACAAATTCTGGCCCAAAAAAAGAAAGGGAAAAAAAAAAAAAAAAAGAAAGAAAGAAATGAAAGAAAAAGATTTTTATATAAGGTGTCCATGTAATATTTTCAAAATCTAGGATCTGTGTTCAGAGCAGCTCTACGAGTAGGTGACCTCTTGTTCAATTTTAGAGAAACCAAAACTGGAAATGAAGCTGAGCTATAGCAGAGGTATAAAGACAATAAGGACATAGAACTAATCACCCCATGCCCATTTTTCTTTTTTTTAATCAGACGATGAGAACTTGTCTGGTTTTTATTTAGAACATTTTGAGACAGGTCTCACATAGCCCATCTGATCTCAAACTCACTATGGCAGCTGAGACTGGCCTTGAAGCGCCGGGGTGACAGTCGAGCCACACCGGGCTGGCTGCACTCCTCACTTCCAAGAGTTCTTCTGCCAGTCTTCTGACTGCGCTGCCTGATCACATCAGATTAGACGGGGACCCCCCTCATGGCTGAAAGGTGGTATTATCACAAAGAAAGGGCCTCTAGCTGCCTTCAGACTGTTTTATGGCCCAATTTGCAAATGACAAGCTTGTAAGTCATGCAGCCGTTGAAGCACAGCAGAACCACAGTTATGGCAATTAACTTAAAACCACCGAGTTTACTTCACCACAGCACCAATGCGGGCTGATGATGTGTCTGTAACACATGTGCTCTCTAATGCCAGGCTTCTGCTTTGGGGTCAGTCATATACATTATACAGATAGCAGGTCCTCAGTAACTGTAGCCTTACCTTTTTTTTCTTATCTTTAAATTGCTTGATCAACGTGAGTACGTGTTCCACAAGAAACATGAAATATAAGCCCCCTAGAGCGGTCAGACCTTTCCATGTGGAATCAAAATAGGTGCTTTCTTCTATGTTCTGCGCTGACAGGTGGCTGAACAGCGGGCCTCTTTTCATTTCCATTGCTGGTTCGTCATGGCTATGACTGTGGTGGTGACTTGCATGAGACTAAAAGTGACGTGATACACAATTTTTATTCACTGGTTTCACACATTACAGCAACTGGTAGATATGAAATCATTCAGAATAAGGCAGTGGATACTTTAGAGCTGAGGAGAACTTGGAAAAACAAAGAGGATGATGGGCAGCTGGCTACCTAGGGCTTCGTGAATGCTACCTGCGATGCACTTAACAGAGTGGGTCTGTTTGCTGTAAAGGCAGACTGATCATCATAACTTAGAGTATTATCAATGTCTGACATGTTAGCACTGCCACAATGAACACACACTTAATATGCATTAGAGATCTATCACTTACAGGTGCCACCTGAAAGGCACAGGGACAGGCCCCATGGCAGCTGAGAGCCTGCGGCAGAGTGTAGCAGTAACTAGCTGATGCTTCTTAACAGGAAACCAATCAGTGTGCAGCATCCTAACAAAGGCCATGGGGTACCTGCTATGCACAGGACACGTCCCACAGATGGTATGCCTAAATACCTGTCACTTGGTATTTGGGGAAGCAGCCACTCAGAATAGTCTTCATTTTGAATCCAACATGAGATTGTCAGTGTTCTAGAAAGAAATAACTTCCCCTTTCTAGCAAACTGAAAATGTCTATGCTAATTTCTTTTTCAGAATTGCGTACTAAAGCCAGGGCTTTACTCATTCCTGTCGAGCGCTTTACCATTAAGCCATATCCTCAACCCTCTTAAGAGAAATGAAAAAGTGACTTCCAAATATTTCCTGCTTGTGACTTGCCCAGCCTGTCTGTTGAAGTATTTATTCAGGTCATGAAGTATGAATCTCTAGACACACAAACTCAACGGCAAAGAAAAAGCTCTAAGTTTCATGGATGTATGAAACTTTACATCTGTGGCAACAACAGGTAAGCGCTATTGCCGCTGTCACGGTGCTTCCAATCTGAGCACGATTTCTCTCCTTTAATTAGTTCAAAAAGCCTGGGATGATTTGGTACAGTCTCTAACAGACAAAAGCAACAAAACAAAACAACAAAAGTCTTACCAATATGTACTAAAATCTTGCATGTTATCAAATATACTTTAAAATTAACTTTTCAAAACAAGGTTTCTAACCTCTTATCAACACAAAGAGTCCGAGTGCAAACCCAATGCTTGTGATTTCAATGTGTGATGATAAAACCCAGCAGGGGATGGGTCACCACCACGGAACTTACATGTGGGAGAAGATGTAACAGAGCATCGCCACTCAGGGTCCCAACAGCCAGTGCCACGAGGAAGCTCAGCAGGAACTTGAAAAACACCCGGTTCATGAGTGGGACCAAGATGACGCCCAGCAGAGACAGGAAACTGATGATGGAGATGGCTATGAAGCCACCGAGCCAGGCTGGCAAACCAGTCAGAAGAGAGGGAAGTCACGTAAATATAAACCAAGAGGCTTCCAGCCAGGGCATTACACAGCACACAAGCAAAGCAGCTCAATGCAGGGCAGTGAGGACCACGGCACCCTCACTCTAACCCTGCCGCAGGCCCAGACAGAGTGTCCCTATGTAGCCCGGGCTGGCCTGGATGGAACTCACAGAGATCCACCTGCCTCTGCCTCCAGAGTGCTGAGATTAAAGGTGTGTGCTTCCATACCTGACTTTAGTGGAAAAATCTTAAAATGGGGAGTAAAGGAAGAGAAAAAGTTACAAGGATGAACTTTATCTTACTTGGGGCCCAAGTGGGGCTTTCATCTCCAGAACAGCTAAGGTATAAACAGGAGAGGAAAACAAACTAGGAACTCACTAATATCCTCAGGAAGCAATTTTCCTCATTATAGTGTTTTCCCTCTCCACTCCTTTTTTTCTTCTTTTCTTTGAGACAGTCCCTATATAGACCAGGCTAGCTTTGAACTTACAACCCCCCTTCCCTAGCTTCCTCAAAACTAGGACTACACCTCCTAACATACAAGGCTTTATTTGCTTTAAAATATATTTATTTTATTTTATGCATATGTGTGTATGCTTGAGTGTATGTCTGTGCACCATATGTGTGCAAGAGCCCTCAGAGGTCTTGCATGGGATCACCTACAAGTGGAGGTAGAGATGGTTGGTGCTAGGAATGGAAACGCATTTTCTTCAAGAATAGTCAGTGCTCTTGACCACTGAGCCATCTCTCAAGCGCCATCCCACCCCCATGCCTTCTTAAAGGAGGCAAACACACTCTTAAAATTTATACTCAGAACATTCAAGGCACAGAACAACTAAGATTTTGCATATAGAGCTACGATTAAAAAAAAAAGTCTCAAATATAAAGAGAAGCACAGTGTTAAGTGTATATAGTAGAAACCGTTCTGATGTAACAAAGGCAACTCTACCTATTTGTAAAGAATAGGTCTTTGGAGGGATTTCCGCCTTCTTCTCACTTGCTGTATGAATCAGACAAGACCGAGCATCAATTTGATTGATGATGGCTGGGCAAAGATAGTTAAACTCTGTAGCATTCAACAGAACCTGGATGTTCATGCCATGGGTTGTCAGCAACTTTGTTGCATTGAAGCACTGAAGGAAACAAAGAGTGAAAATCACAGAAGGAAATTCCCACTAGAAGACTCTAAAATGTAGTCTGACTCATCTCTAGGACAGCTACTTTGTTGATAAAATTAATGCCAGTTAAAGTGAGCTTTGCTTTCAGCACTTTGGAATTTGTTTCCAGTAGCCCGAAGAAGACAGGATGTCACAACCATGGTATGCCAATTCTCCTCTGGCCACATCGCAAGTCACCACGGGACGAAGCTTCCAGGGGAACAAGCTTGGGGGTAAGTGGAGATTCACAAGCCTGTTAACTCATTGTATAAAGTTATTAAGGAAACGAGCTTTAATTTCAAAATGGGGTTCATTAGAGATTGAGAAATAGGTTTTGGGACGAATGCTCCCTGACTTGGCCTAAACAAGCCCAAGACATGTTGCTCCTGCTATGACACTACTTGCAAAAACTCAGCTCAAGTTCTGTCTACGTGCCTGGCACAATGATTCTCTGCAATGAGAGATTATTAAATTATACAGATGCAGAGGGCAACGCTGGTTAATAAAACAAACTTGTCCCAGCAGGCAGATGCGTTCAGCAGTTTTAATTGGAAGTTTAGTTTGAAGAGAAACTCCTCTATGCAATTTAGGGCCCCCCCTCTAAAGAAGGCCCACACTGTTATAGTATCTGTTTCTCACTTTCTACAAAGATATTTTAGAGTCTCCCAATTCTACACCATCACTACTCAGCACAACTTGATCACCAGTGTTGCCAGAGCGAGGACCATTCCCACAACTACCCCAAACATCAGTCATATACAGGTGTGCATGAAGTAGCTTCATTGTGATCATTAAAAGACTGGCAACTAATACCTTTTTTTTTTTTTTTTTTTTGGCCTGATATTGATCAGACAAAGTGAATTATGTAGCGCTGGGGAGTCTATTTTAGAAAAGCCACGTGATCTGGGTATCTTACCACCTGACAATCTTGGTCCAACTTGCTCCAACTTCAATCATTCCACAAGTCTCTGCCAAGGAGAGACCCAAAGCCGCTCTTGCTGTTTTCAGCTCCTTAGCTGTGCTTTCCCCTAAACCCTATAGACCGCTTCTTCAGATCCCCTACTGTCTGGTTATTAACATTATCCATCCCTAAGGACTTCCCCCCACAATTAACCTTGGCGTCTTTCTATAGTTAGAATAAACTCTGTATTAGGAAAACTCAGCAGGCAGCACTATTCTCCCACAGAGCTGGTCCTCAAGGATGTTTACAGCACAGTATAACAGCACTGTTCTTCTGAGCCAGTCTTCAGGGATGTTTATAACACACTGTGAGCCAACACCTTGCTGAGAAGGAAGAAAAGCTTCCCCTTAAAAACAACCGCTTTATTTTTATTTTACACTTATCCCTGGAGGGGAGAAAGAGGTGCATTAAATACTGCACAACATTTATCTTACCTCCTGAATATTGTCATTTGTGTTTCGGGAATACATAAAGCTCTTTCTGGGCTCGCTCACAGACTCATTGCTTTTCCTACTAGCTAGCCGGCTCAACCGGCCCACTCGGCCCGCTCGACTCTTCTCTGTGATGCTGGGTGGGGTAGAAGGGCTTACATCTTTGGGGCGTTTCCCAGGTTTCGGAGTCTCTATTGTTTCTAGAAAGTGAGTTCCCTCAGAGACAGCGTTGTACACAGCTGAGGTCACTTCACTTGAGCTTGTACTCTCCTTGATGTTCCTTCGCTCTGGTGGGCGAGGTCCTTTCCCTTGGCTGGTTCTAGGAGTTTTACCTGAACTATCAGAGTCATGGTCTGGGCAGAAGGCTTTCCGATTGTTTTTACCAGCAGCAGCATGACTGCGGTGGGAATGGCGCTCATGGTCAGAGTGATGGTCATGGTCCGAGTGATGCTCATGGTCAGAGTGATGTTCGTGGTCTGAATGATGCTCATGGTCCGAGTGATGCTCGTGGTCTGAGTGATGCTCGTGGTCCGAGTGATGCTCATGGTCCGAGTGATGCTCGTGGTCATGGTGTATGTGGACTCTTTTCATCTTATCTATGCCTATGTTCTGAAGCAATTTTCTGAACCCTTCAACTGACAAGGAATCATTCTCTCCATAGCGGTAGAAAAGCTGTTGCAGATGATGCCGCTGCATGGTAACCGCCAAGTCAACATTAATGCCAGATTCCCAATACGAATTAATTTTCTCAGTGGTCTGCGAGAAAGCAGCTGTTGACTGTAGTTCATGAAGGGGATTTGTGACCCAAAGGGCAAACGTCAGGATCATGATTACAGATAACTTTGTGGCCATTGCACCTTCCTAGAAAAGATAGGGGAAAAAATTCTTTACCACAATTTAAGAAACTTCATGCTGAAAACTTATGGCTAGTTACACCATCAATGTTCACACAGCACTACTGATTCCAATTAGGATAGCCTGAGGGACTGTAGGGACCTGGAGAACTAGGGGCCTGGGGTTCCCCACCCCCCTCCCGGTGTGCTAAAATCCCTCAAGCAGGTACACATCAGCCAACTACAAAGATACAATAATTAGCCCTGTGAAAGCAACAGGAGGAGGAAGAGATCCCAGTGCTCCAGCCACACTGTCAGCTTCTTACTGAGCTGAGAGCCGGAGCTGAAAATGGAACCTAAGCACTTCCACCATCACCACAATTTCACAGAGTAACAGTCAAAAAATAAAACGTAGAAACAGCACTCTCAACTGACAGCCTCAATTTAAAAAAGAAAAAGGCTTCATTTTCCTTGGACACACATTATGCTCCTCTTCCCACCCTACGTAATTTTACCAAGGTTTTGTTGTTGTTGTGTGAATCAGGTTATTTTCTATGCATCTTCAAACAGACTGGTGTGTGTGTGTGTGTGTGTGTGTGTGTGTGTGTTCACGCACACACGCACACCCCGACCTCTGCACCCTCACTCAGGAATGAATCAGACCTGATTTCACAACAGTGCATCCAGACTTCCCAATTCTTCTCAATGACTGAATAATAGTTCTTTGAACAAGTAAATTGAGCTTCATGAATCGTGTGCTTCCTATCAGCTAGAGAACGCTTTATCAGACAGTGTTTGGAACTCACTCCTTGTCCTCGCTCCTTTCCAAGTAGAGTTCAGTTAAGCAGACTCAGTGGAGTACATTATAGGCAGAGCTTTGGATGAATGTTCAACCCATGTCTCTAGCAAAAGCTACTGAGGGATTTCTGAACTATACCGAGGCACTGGGCAACAAACAGACTACCATTTTCCAGGCTGCTCCTTGGCAGGTTCTCACATTTATGACCTCATCTGAAAACCTGGTAGTATCTATTTGCAAGGATGAATACAGAGTGGAAGTGCTTGTTAAACTCCTCTGTTGCCCAAGTGCTGATTATCACACTAGGCGCTCAGGTAAATGGAGGCACACACAACCAGACAGGACCAGAATCCTGCAAACAATCTTCGGGTCCTCACAGTTTGAGAAGTAATGCGATAGGCAAACAACAAAAACCGCAGGAAATCATTCCGCGTGTGTGTGTGTGGGGGGGGGGGATCAAAGATGGGTGGGGCAGATCTGGCTTTGAGCCAGGAAAGGATGCTGAAAGCCAGAGACCTGTCCCAGGATCTCCTCACAGGCCAAGTCTGCGTGTGTGGAAGAAACAAATAAGCCACAAGAGGCCTTGAAAAAGGGAGTAGTTGGAGAAAACGGAAAAGCACACAAAGCTTGCCTGTGAGGGCTCCTGTAATGAAACGTTAGTAGCTTCCTTGAATGCGGGTGAGAAGTTAAATCGTCGCAGAAAGTCCCTTGTTTGGGGCCTCCAAACCTATATGGGGACCCCAAGTTGGGAGTGGCACCTATCAAAGGCGAGTGGGGTTCGAGGAGGGGCCCTCGCAGCATCCCTTCTCCGTTGCCCTGCTTGGGCCCGGCACCCCTTCTCTACGGATCCCGGCCTGTGGGGCTCCCTTCCTGCCGCCTCGCTCCGGGAATGCGGGACTCACCTCTCCCGGTGTCCTGCCGTCCCGCCCGGCGCGCAGGTTCGGTTCCCCGCGGGCGGTCCGAGGAGGCTACGAACCCGGCCGGTTTGGGTCTCCGAGGAGCCTTTACAGGGCGCTGAGCAGCGGCGGGACCATGAGGTGGGCAGCCCCTCGGCCCCGGGTTGCCGCGCCTCCTCCAAGCAGGACAATCGGTAATTACCGCCGCCTCCCGCTGCTAGTACCGTGGCGCACGCGCAGTGCAGCTCCGGAGCCCGGTCTGCAAAGACCGATCCGCTTTTCCGCGTGTTCTCAGACGCCACGGGCTCGCCGTGATGGAGGGGAGGGCGCGGGTCCTTTCCTCGCGCCCTTCCGCTCCACCGCCAGGACCACGGCCCAGCCCGGTCCGCTGTGGGCAGCCGGACCGGATGGAACCGTCCCGAACCACGAGCTCCTTCGAGAGCTTCCCGTTTCCAGCAGTCAGGCCTGGCTCACGCACGGAGCAGCGGTCGAAAAGATGCGCGTGGCCAGCAGAGGGATACCGGGGAAAAACCACGCCGGCAGACGGGGGCGTGTCCGGGAGGCGTGGCCTGCGGAGCTTGCCGCCTTAGCCCCGCCCCGGCCCCTCGGAAATGCGGACCGGCTGGTGTCTGCGGGAGTTGCTGCGGCTAGCTAGAGTAGTTCCGCTCTGGGCCGGAAGTGCTCGGGAGTGTCTCGGCCACTGACCACCTGGCATCATGGTGGCGCCTGTGCTGGAGGTGTCTCATGTGTTTTGCTGCCCGAACCGGGTTCGAGGCGCTTTGAGTTGGAATCCAGGGTCTGGAGGACTCCTGGCCTTCGGCACATCCTGCTCCGTGGTTCTCTATGACCCTCAGGTACGAGGGATTAGGTGGACTCCGAGCCTCGGGTGCGCGCGCTACGGGCCCAGCTTGCAGGCCGAGGGCGCGGTCCTTTATGATCTAGGGGTCTAGGAGGAGAGCCTCCCCAGGGCCCTGCACCGGGCCCTCTCCTGCGTCGCGCTGACTCCTTGGTCTGTGATCCCTGAGCTGAAACCCCTAGGATGACATCCTTCTCAGAGCCCTTACAAGAACAGAGATTTTAGGCGTGGCTTAGAGCCACACATGGCATCTGAATTCTTTGTTTACCCGCCGTATAGTTAGCGAACTTACATTGAATTGCAAAGAAACGTTTCGTATATTTTAGATACGTGAATGCAACTTTTAAAGACCTGTGGGGGAAAAATAGAGGGTGGGAGCTAGAAGGCAGGACTTAACTAATTTCTTGAAAATCAGCCAGCTGGATTATTATTCTTTTTTTTTTTTTTTTTTTGGTCGGTTTTCCTACTCAACTTTTCAAGTCAGCAATAATGCATACTACCAGAGTTATGAACCCTCTCCAGCTACTTTAGAATGGTGAAGTTAGTGTTGCCCTGCTCCAGTTGAAACTGCCGTGCAGATGCCTGTTTCTTTTTTCTTTTTTTGATTTTTCGAGACAGGGTTTCTCTATGTAGCCTTGGCTATCCTAGACTTACTTTGTAGACCAGGCTGGCCTCGAACTCACAACGATCCGCCTACTTCTGCTGGGATTAAAGGCGTGTGCCACCACCGCCCGGCGCCTGTCAGTTTCTTACAGTGCTGCATTGTTAAAATTTCATTTGAAGTCCCGTTTTCCTTAGCTTTTGCAGATAAGAGTTCTACATGGAAAGAAAAATTGCTTCCGTTTACCTATAGCGAGCTCTTGCGTGTTCTTTCCTCCCCTGGTCTTGTCAGATGATAAATATATATCTCTCCCAAAGGTATATAGCAAACCAAAGGTAAACTTCACCTTGACTACCAGGAAAAGCCCATTTTTGGGCAGAAGTCACTGGATTGGTTCCCATACCTTCCATCACTCTTTTTTTTTTTTTTTTTTTTTTTTTTTAAGTTTCCCTTTGTAGCCCAGGTGGCCTTGCCTTTGAGCCCACTGTGTAGTTGGGGTTGCCCTCAAACTCACCACCCTCTCGCCTTAGCTTCCCAAGTGCTGAGACTACAGACCTGAGCCACCGTGTCCAGCCCTGTCACACATTTTTTTCTTTTTTTAAAGATTAATTTATTATTATGTATACAGTATCCTTCCTGCATGTACTCCTGCACACCAGAAGAGGGCGCCAGATCTCATTATAGATGGTTGTGAGCCATTCATGTGGTTGCTGGGAATTAAACTCAGGACCTCTGGAAGAGCAGACAGTGCTCTTAACCACTGAGCTATCTCCCCTGCCCCTCTGTCACATTTTTAATGATAACCTGATAGTCATGTTACTGTGTCATATATTGAGCCCCAAAAATACTTCATTAAGTATATTCTGGCTGAGTATTTAATTAAAAGAATAGGAACATTTGAAATGTGGGACTAGAGAGATGGCTTCTAGTTGGTAAAGTGCTTGCTAAGCAAACATGAGGACCTAACTTCAGATTTCCCAGCACCTTTGTAAAAGCCAGGCGTGTCTATGTGCACCTAACTCCAAGGCTCACTGGCTACCCAGTCTAGTCAAAACACCAATCTCAGATTCTGAAAATAAGTTGGAGAATTGATTGAGGAAGACATTCTGATGTCAGCCTACGGTCTTCACGCATGCATGCATACACACACACACACACACACACACACACACACACACGAAATGCTACTGTAGTTTCGAGGATGATGTTTATTCAGCATTTTTGAGACACCCCTCTAGGCTTGCAGTAGGCGTCGTGATGCTACAAAGATAATGAGTAATTACTTCTTAGTCTAGTGGGAGAGACAAAATCCATTAAAGTGTTTCCCAACCTCAGAGCTCATCTGTTAAATATATTCCTTTGTGTATATTCGCCTGTTCCCTTTTCCCAGCCATGAGAAATTCTGTTTGGCACACAAGCATGCATCAAGTCAGTGCTGTTGATAACAATCATGGAGAGGACTCTAAAGAGAAGTCACGTGAGCAAATCTTTGCTCAAGAGTGCCTCATGACCTGCTGGGGATCTGTAGGTAGAACTTGCAGGGGTCTGATTTAGAAGGACCTTGGTAGCTGTGGCCTCGTGACCTTGTCACTGACACTAAAGGACTTGACTAGCCATGCATTTGCATGTGTTAGCTGGATTTTTATTTTAAAAAATTATTTAATTTTATTTGCATTGGTGTGAGGGTATCATCAAATTCTTTGGAATTAGAGTTACAGACAGTTACCTTTTTTTTTTTTTTAATAAAAACCATCAATATGGGCTGGAGAGATGGACCATCGGTTACGAGCACTGGCTGCTGTTCCAGAGAATCTGGGTTAAATTCCCAATACCCACATGGCAGCTCACAACTGTCTATAACTCCAATTCTGGGGGACCCAACACCTTCTCATACAGACATACATACTGGCAAAACACTAATACACGTGAAGTAAAAATAAATAAAGCCCTCAACTTAGTGCAGCCTGATAATATTGTGCCAAGGACTATGGCCCACAAAGAAGGGATTACTTGTTTATCCTGGAGAGTTGAGACAGGCTTGCTGGTAAGGGGTGTTGTGTGAGCAGAACTAAGTAGATGAAGATCTTCAGTTATTAATAGGATCCTGGGAGTATGTGTGGAAAGGCAAGAAAGCTCTCTAGTATGTGGGTGACTTAAGCCACAGCTAAAGGTCTATGATTTGAAAGGCAGCTCTCTTGATAGACTTCTACTCTTTTCATTGCATCAAAAGAACTAATTTTTACTTACTTGCCAATTCCTTTGTGGGCTACATTCTAATGTACTAATTGGTATTTTTTTTTTTTCCCTTTAAAGAAAAAGGTAGTTGTTACCAATCTGAATGGTCACAGTGCTCGAGTCAATTGCCTGCAGTGGATACGTAGACAGGATGGCTGTAAGTATTAAGCTGAGAGTGCTCCTCGCAAATGCTTTTTAATAAAGTATGGCTAATAATTTTCTTTCATTGTTTCTCTTAATGTAGCATTTCCTTGACTGATATTATATGTTTGGAAAGAATGAAAAAATTCACTGCTCCAGCAGTGAAGTGGCTGTCTAATTTTTTTGCTTGATAGCAGTTGACAAATGGATGCACCCTATGCCCATAGCTTCTGATGGGAAAGTCTGTGAGCTGGGCGTAGTGGAGGCTGACATTCAGCCTCCTTCATTAATTAGTCTGTTTCTGCCATAGATAGATTGTTGCTTTATTTAGTTAAGACCTTGTAGCTCTGATGCACTGGTAGTATGGTCTGAAAAGTAAGGAACTGGACTGGATCAGAGCACCCTTGGTGGTCCTGAGATGTGTGGGGTCTGTGCTGTTTTCATAATGCTAAGAAGTGTATTCATTCATAGGCTGTCATGAGTGTGCTGTGTCATTTTCTATTAGCCACATGATGTCTGATACTGTAATAGACTAAACAGAAGCAGATAGGAAACTTCAGCCATTTTCTAACATAGACATTAAAGGGCCTTGTAGATGTGTAAAATTGTGCTTCTGTTGTTATTAATTTTTTTTGGTTCTAACATTAGAATTCTTCAGCCCCATGAAAAACTGTATTAACATATGTCTAAGTTAGGGTTTCTATTGCTGCAGTGAAAAACCATGATCAAAAGCAAGTTGAGGAGGAAAGTATTTTTTTCAGATTACACTTCCACAGCAGTGTTCACTATTGAAGGAAGGCAGGACATGAACTCAAGCTGAGCAGGAGCTGATGCAGAGGCCATGAAGCGGGTGTTGCTTACTGGCTTGCTTCTCCTGGTTAACTCAACCTCCTTTCTTTTTTATTTTAAATTTTATTTTTAATTCATGCACATTGGTGTTTTGCCTGCATGCATGTCTGTATGAAGGTGCCATGTGGTTCCTGGGTATTGAACCTGGGTCCTCTTGAAGAACAGATAGTGCTCTTGACTGCTGAGCCATCTCTCCAGCCCCTAGCCTACTTTCTCTCTCTCTCTTTTTTTTTTTTTTTAAGTTAAAAATTCCTTAATATTTTATTCCTTGGTACCACTACCACAATTTACAGGGCAATATACCTGATGTAATGAAAGAAAAAGAAAGACAAGGCTACAACAGATAAAAGACCTCAGGAATGTCCATCTAACTGACACTACATTGCATTAATCACCCTAGCCTATTTTCTTATAGAACCCAGGACCACCAGCCCAGGGATGGCACCACCTACAGTGGGTGGGGCTCTGTCCTGTTGATTACTGATAGAGAAAATGCCTTATAGCTGGGTCTCTTAGAGGCATTTCCTCAGCTGAGACTTCTTCCTTTCCAATGACTCTAGTTTGTGTCAAGTTGGCACAAAACCATCCAGTACAGCATATTTTGTACATCATTGTAATTAAATTACTATTGCCAGAGGGGTTGGGGACACTCCACAGTGCCAGTGTAGAGAGTCCACCCACCTTTGTGTAGGTTTGGCGATCAAACTGAGGTCCCTAGGTTTGTACAACAGGTGCCTTTACCTAAAAAGCCATCATGACTACGTAATTCTTTTTTTGTTTTGTTTTTTTAAGACTAGGTTTCACTGTGTAGCCTTGGCTGACCTAGAACTCACTATGTAGACCATACTGGCCTCAAATACACAGAGATCCTCCTGCATCTCTCTTCTGAGCGCTGGGGCTAAAGGCCTGTTACCACACCCACGTCATTGTAGTCTCTAAGTGAACTACTGAAGAGTATGTTTTACATTTAACTTCCAATATTCATATATGTAGCTCACATTAAAAGGTTTTTAGGGTTTTATGAATGTGAATTAAAACAGAAAATTTGAGCCAGGCATGGTGGCGCACGCCTTTAATCCCAGCACTTGGGAGGCAGAGGCAGGCGGGTTGCTGTGAGTTCATGGCCAGCCTGGTCTACAAAGCGAGTCCAGGACAGCCAAGGCTACACTGAGAACTCCTGTCTCGGAAAACCAACAAAACAAAACAAAACAGAAATGTTGAGAATGGCTTGGCTGTGCTGGGTTATTTCCCTAAGATTCTCTGACTCCAGGATTTTAACTACCCTATTGACCACTGTAACTCTCAATCCAGTGGAACTCTCTCAGCTGTCCCTCCGTACCTACTGCTCTGTCTGACACGCTGAGTTAAGTTTCTTTCATTCTGCATTATGATCCAGGTACAAATGCAGAATTTTCTTGAGTTGCTGAGACTTTTCTGTGTTTTTTATCTGCAATATTAAAGAAAAACCTTAATAAATAAACTCTGTATCTTAATTGGTAAGTCAGAGTACATCTTGTACCAAGTCAGTAAAAGCCATTATGTAATACAAAGGACAACTCTTCTTTTTGGGGGGAGGAGGTGTTTTGAGACTGCTCTAGCTGTCCTGGAACTTGCTCTGTAGACCAGGCTGGCCTTGAACTCACAGAGATCCGCCTGCTTCTGCCTCCCACGTGCTGGGATTAGAGGCGTGCGCTGGCCAAAGGATGACTTAATGTGTGCGCCAAAACACAGTTATAAATATATTAGTTGTCACTGCCTGACATCTAAGACTACTGGAAGCACCCATAGAACTGTGTTGTGAAGTATTAGTTTTGCCTTTCATTTAAAGGTGAGGTTACATAAAATGAATTATATGTGTTACCACTGTAACCTGTGGTCTTCTAATAAGGCTTTGTCACAGGATAATTTATATTTCCTAAAACTTAATTTTAAAAAATGATTAGGAGCTGAATGTGGTGGCTCACAGTTTAATCCCAGCACTTGGGAGGCAGAAGCAGGTGGATCTCTGTGAGTTCAATGTCAGCCTGGTCTAAGAATTAAGTTTCAGGACAGCCAGAACTACACAGAGAAACCCTGTCTAGACTAACCGGGGGTTCAGGGAGGAAAAAGGAAAGATCTAGGGAGAGAAATGATGTGAATGCAAATGTTTATTTACCGAGATACAACTTTTTCAGCCCTTTCCACTGAATTGGTGTCTGGAGGATCTGACAATCGACTGATTTACTGGGAACTCGAGAATAATCAGGTCAGCAACTGTTTCTGATTCCAAGAAATGACTAAAGTTACTTTTCAAGTTTTAGCTCTCTCATCATTTCTTTTCTTTTCTTTCTTCTTCTTCTTCTTTTTTTTTTTTTTTTTTTTATGAAGTGCCTTGTCACTGTATGTCCTGCGTGATCCCCTGGAAGGCTGGAATTGCAGGTTGTGTGTGCCGTCACACTCAGCTGAGACTGTTTATTTTCCGCATGTCAGGGGGCCCGTACCCTTCTCTGCTTCCATATTCCTGTGCTGTCACTGTCCCTGTGAACTCCCTCACTCAGACTGGTCTCATGTGAGCCGTTCTGTTTCATAATGACAGACACTTTGGCGTGTTAGCTGGGCAGCTGCTGCCAGGCGAGTGGAGATCTCTAGCGGAAAGTCATCTCCACACGCTGTGAGCATGCGCATGGCCTCTTTAGTGGACAGTTCGCTTGTTCCTAGTTTCAGGCAAAGAGTAATGAAAGTGAAGCAGGTTACTGTGTTGGTTCTGAACATTACCCTGCAGAGTAATAAGGTAAAGTCCTCCCCTTCTGAGTCAAGGGCATCGTCTTGAGGGCAGAGTGGACTTGAAAAATGAAAATTCAAAGTGCTCTGTGCTCAGCTGTGTGAGCTTCCCGAGCCCCACTACAAACAGACAACCTTTGAGCTGGGTGTAAAGTGGAGGGTTATTGTCTTGGGAAAAATTTAAGGGATGAGGATTCCAAGTATGAAAAAACACATTACAGGAATGAACCCGCCATTCCCACTTAAAATCTCTTAGCATCCCCCTGAACTTGGAGGAGGCAGTTATGGAAATGTTCCTAGAGACTCCATGTGTGCAGAAATACTGGAGGAGAGTGAGGGGAGGTCGGATTGGAACTAGCTGGTCGTGTGGTACAGGCTTGTGTAGTCAGCTCTCTGCAGGCTGAGGCAGAAGTTTGCGTTCAAGGGCAGAGTGGGCTATACAGCAAAACACTGTCTCAAATTTTTTTTTGGTTTGATTGGGCTGGGCTACAGATCAGTGGCAGAACACCTGCCTAGTATGTGTGAGGCCCAGGACTCAGGCCTCAGCTTCCAGGGGAGAAGTTCCTTTTCAGCAGGCTTTTGGAAGTCAGTGATGACTGCTAAGGAAAGGAGTGCATCAATGCTAAGTTAGCATAGGAAAAACAGGAAAAGGGGAGAGCAGTGTAAAAACGCTTTTGGCACTGGCAGGTTAGTTACAAAATAAATTGGGAATATGATGGACAGAGAAATGAGTAAGTGAAAATTCAGTTCTTAGGGCTCTGGGAGAAAGGTGCTTCTGCACAGAAAAATAGTCAAGTAGGAACCTTTGGAGCCGGGTGCAGTCATGCCATGTGAGCTGCTGGCTATATGACCAGACTTACTGCTCAACACCCCATGCTATAGGAAATAGAGGGTCAAGTGGAGATGGCATTTTGGAGCCCTCTGCATTTGAGAGCAGAATGCCATCCTCACTGGGACCAGTCTTAGTAGAAGAATTCAGGGAGGTGAAGTGAGCTCTTATTTTTGAGACCTGATCTCCTAGTGGCAAGACAGTCAACTGAGGGGACATTGAAGCCAGACTAAGTCGGGGTGGGGCTATGAAAGGCGTAGAAGAAAGATGAAAGGAATTGGGATTTAGGGGAAAGGCTGAGCGTTTTAGAGGTTGGATACCCAGTCAAGCATTTCTGTGTGCGTAAGTGCTCAGTGCACCTGGACTGCTGATCAGAAGGAGAACTTCTCAGCTGGTGTAGCTGAGGATGACCTCAAACTAATGATCCTCCTGTTTCCACCTCCCAAGTGCTGGGATTACAAATGTGCAGCTATCGGGTTCTGTCTGCAGCCTCCTCACTTCTCTTTTTTGAGACAGCCCATTTGGCAGCCCACGCTGGCCTCAGACTCGGAGTGGTCCTCTTCATCGGTCTCTTGACTTCTGGAATTACAGACATGAGCCACCATGCGCAGCTTTATAATTCCTTTGTTCTGATAACATATGTGATATTCTTCCTGATTTAGGTTTTAAAAGCAGTCCGTCTCCAGGGCCATGAAGGACCTGTTTATGCTGTGCACGCTATTTACCAGAGTGAGCCATCCGATGACGTGCTGCATACCCTGATAGCTTCTGCAGCGTCAGATTCCACAGTTCGACTCTGGTCTAAAAAGGGGTCGGAAGGTAGGTTCGGAGCCTTGTAACCTAGGTAAAAGAGATAGCAATTGTGAAATGAGTCACAGCTACAAGAGCACACATAAGTTCTAACATTCTTAGCAACTTTAAAATGGCTTTTTTTACTTTTCAAAATATCCCTTAACCAAACTGTTTGACTAAGTAAATTCCCAAGGTCATTGAGGCTTGGGGTTGGCTTTTCTCCATCTCTCTGTAGGCACCCTGGACTAGTGATGCCACCCAGCTTCTTTTTCGTTTTTTAAAGATTTACTTATTTATATGAGTGCCTGTCTGTATGTACACATGAAATTTAGTAGCAAGCATCAGACCCCATTATAGATGGTTGTGAGCCCCCATATGCCTGCTGGAAATTGAACTCAGCCAGCGCTCTCAACCACGGAGCCAGCGCTCAGCTCTTGCCACCCAGCTTCTTTAGTTAGGTAAGCTCAGAGGTAATTGCTTATGTGTGTTCTATTTTTCAGTAAAATATCTTCAGACCTTGAACTTCGGGGATGGATTTGTTCTGGCTGTCTGCCTGTCTTTTTTGCCTGGTACTGATGGTGAGTGTCCTGCTTAGAAAGAATAGCATAAAGAAATGTTTGCAGCCTTGACTTTGTATCTGTTACATTTGTTTCTCTTGTGTTGCTGACCCAGCCCATGGCCTCACACATGCTAAACAGCACTTCAGCACTGAACTACACTCCCAGCCCTATGTCTGAATGTCCTTATGAACTAAACAGATGAAGGTCTGAAACATCAGCATTAGAGAAATGGAGGCAGGAGGGTTAGGAGTTCAAGGTCAGCCTAGGCTACATGAGACTGTCTCAGAAACAGAACAACAAATAACTGATAATTGAACATTTATTACAGTATTTAACATCCCAAGTCTAGATCATAAAGTAAGGACAGACATTAGGAACTTTGTTAGCTGAGATTTACTGATTTAATATGTGCTCCCTATTGATATTGCTGCTAATAGAATTTATTGTGGATGTATCTAAATATAATTGGGAGAAAGTAGTTCTTTGAAGGTGAAGGTTGGGGTAAGTTGAAAAGTGCTTTACTGTGTGAGCTTCCCGAGACGGCAACTCTGCATGCCCTGCGTGATGCGTTTGCCGTTACTTGCCTTCTTTATCCATAGAAGTGAAAGTCAGTGTGACCTAGTGATTCTCTTCACCTCCTCCTTTACCTGGAGGACAGGCCCACCAGCAGAGGGGTGGCTGGGAAACGCCAGCCTCTCCTGCTCTCTGCATTCACAGCAAGAGCCAGGTCTCTGCTTCCATGTCATGCTTCCTTTATGCAAAGGTGACTGGAAAGTGAGCTTAGTTTTGTAACACACACACACACACACACACACACACACACCTTCTAGTCACCTCAGAGGGTTTTGTTGTTGTTGTTGTCGTCTTGTTTCGTTTTCCTTCCTTTCTTTCTTTTTTTAAAGGTTTATTTTTATTTATTATTGTACACAGTGCTCTGCCTGCATGTACCAACTGCAGTCCAGAAGAGGGCATCAGATCACACTATAGATAGCTGGGAGCCACCATGTGCTTTCTGAGAATTGTGCAGTCGGTGCTCTTAACCTCTGAGCCATCTCTCCAGCCCTTGTTTTTGTTTTTCAAGACAGTTTTTCTCTGTAGCCTTGGCTGTCCTTGAACTCACTCTGTACACCAAGCTGGCCTTGTACTCACATAGATCCTCCTGCCTTTGCCTCCCAAGTGCTGGGATTAAAGGCGTGTGCCACCATCGCCCGGCCACCTCAGAGTTCTTAACTGCATATTTGGTTATATACTCTTTTATTTTAACACTTAATTCATTCTCAAGCAAAATGTAAAGTCCTTGAGTCAGCAAGCACATGTAGAGATTTTTAAGTAGCGACTACTGCTGGCCTCAGACTCGAGTACTCAGCTTGGCTATCATGTTTCCCTGTTGGCCTGCTGGCTGATGCTGGAGAAGTGTACCTTACCTGTTCTTATTTAAAACTTATTTTTGTTTAAGGGACAACTATTTTGGGGAGTCCTTCTGTCCATCCACCGTATTTCTAAAATAGGGTCTCTCTTATCACACGCCATATATTCTAGGATAGGCGGTCTGCAAACTGTCTGCCAATTCTGTCTGCCTCTCATCTTGCCAGAGCAGTGTTGGGATTGCAGATGCAAACACCACATCTGGCTTTTTTATGTGGATCCCAGAGATTGGACTCAGGTCGTCAGGCTTCTATGGCGAGCACCTACCCCGTGCTGTCTCCCCGTTCCCTCCTTGTTCTTCGTCACTCTTTCACTCCCCTTGGTCATGATGCACAGAGCAGACTCACTAATTGTCTGAGTATTTGCCAACAACCGTTGATTAGAGCCATGTAGAATGTCCATTATCCCTGAGACAGGTTGACGCGTCAGTTGTGTTATGGTATGGGGAGCAGGAATCAGTTTCTTCACCCAGTGATCGTAGCTGCGCGACTCACAGCCATGCCTGTTTCCTTTCCCAGTACCAATATTAGCATGTGGTGATGATGACTGCAAAATTCACTTATTTGTTCAACAGGATGACCAGGTAACTAATGATTCATATTTTATTTTTAATAATTTATTCTCACATATATTACATGCCCACCACAGTTTTTCCTCCCTCCCCTTATCCCCCCAGCTCCTCCATTCTCTGCCCCCGTCATCCACTTCTCCTCTGTTTCCCTTCAGAAGGGCGAGCCTCCCACAGATAACAACCAAACATGGCACATCAAGTTGTAGTTAAAAGACTAGAATTATGTTTTGATTTATGACATATCTTAATATAGACTACTTCTAGATTATAACACTTTAGAAACATTGTAATTCAAACCAATATAATCCAACAGGGTAATCTTTTTGAGAGTTCTTTGTTAGATGATCTGTCAGGTTTTGAACTCCACATAGCTACTTCCAGAGTTATTAGAGGAAAACTAATAACTAAACCCATAAAACTGTTCCATAGAGAGGGAGAGAGGAATGATGCCATGCTGGGGTTTTCCCTTAAACTGAGTGTGGCACAGCACACCTGCTGCAGAACGCTGAGGTCCTGTGTGCCCTCTACACGGAGTGTACGTCTTGGCTGAGTTAAAGGAGAGAATCCCAGCAGTAGGCCTGGTTGGTTCTAGACTCTTGTTTTGTTCTGTAAGAAATTTTAAAATAGTTGCAGAAGTTTAGGTGTCCAGCATTTTCAGTGCTGTTTTATCTTGTGAACCTTTAAACTACTTGAGACTTGCAGCTAGTGTGTCCTTAGACTAGCCCAGCTAGTCACTTGGGCGTCACACACCTTACTGACTGGTATCTCCTCAGTTTCAGAAAGTGCTCTGCCTGTGCGGACATGAAGACTGGATAAGAGGCGTGGAATGGGCAACCTTTGGTCAGTATGACATTTTGCTAGAAGTGAGCGTGACAAGCTTATGTGACTTCCAGGAAAGCAGTCCTTCCCCCGTTAGTTTTAAGGTTGTTTTTGTATGTTACGTTGTCTACTGTCCCAGATAGAGAAGGGATGTAAAAGTTTTAAAAGGAGCACACACTATGGCATGCACCTGGAGAATAGAGGACAGCACTGGGCAGTGGGCGCCACAAGGTCAAACTCACAGAGTCAGGGTGGCAGGTACCTTTGCCCCTGATCCATCACACTGGCTCAGAAAAGGGGACTCAGCTCTTTTGTTAACTGTTGATTGGGTGGTAAAGGATGAAATAAATTGATTTTTACAGGATGACAGTAGTTGTCTTATTTATATGTAGATATTCTTGAGGAGTTCTTTCTAGAGCTTTGTGGCCTGGCTATAGACAACCACTTGTTATATCCTTAGTTAGTAACATTGTGTGTATATTTGCCGGTACCATTAAAGATGAGTGACAGTCAACTAAATGAAGGGTAGGAACCAGAACTAGAAATACACACACCATAGATGAAAAAATCTTACACCTAAATTTATTACATACAGTGTTTTAAAAAGTAATGCTGCATATATTTTCTAATTAGGTAGAGACCTTTTCCTAGCAAGCTGTTCCCAGGATGGCCTAATAAGAATATGGAGACTGTATATGAAGCCAGCCTCGTCAGAAGATGAGGATGATAGCATAAGACTGAAGGAAAATACTTTCACTCTAGAAGATGAAGGTGAGCCGCTGTGAATGTGTGATGTAAAGTGCTTAGCACTGCAAGCTGTTCCAGTTGTCGGTGTCTCCACACATCTCTGTGAGGGGTGGTTTTTCATTTTTATGTGAGATCTGTTATTTTTCATGTTTGAAACATTTTTATAAACTGTATCAGTCCGGTCTTTTTAATTGCTGAAAGGGATGCTTAATGTTCAACAATGAATTAACTTGTGAAATGTTGCAAGCAATTCAGATTTTCTTATGATGTTGTAATAGACTGGCTTCCCCCCACAGGTCGGATTGGAGTGTTGTGGGACAGAGATACTTGAGTTTGTATCTAAATACTGTTCTTGGTTAATCTTAGCTATAAAGCCTGTTAGAGTTGTGACTTTGCTAACAGTTGTATGGGGAAAACCAAGAAATGATATAACCAACCTTTTAAGAAGGTATGCCAACATATGAAATTTTTCATTTATTTGTTTTTAAAGTCTATAATATGAATTTTAGCTTCCCTTATTTCTTCATTTATGTTAAAAAACTTAAAACTTCTTAAGTAGGGAAACTAAAAGGTTGACGTACATGTTTTTACTGTCTGTCTGACTGCCTATCTAATCTTGTTTATCGGTCTATGAACGAATGACAGGGTTTTGTTTGTTTCAGGCTGCCTCCTTGACTCCAGTCTTCCTCCTTCTACTTCTGAGTGCTGCCGCTGTTAGAGAATTCTGCTCATTAGTGTCAAACTGTGGGTGGAAGCCAGGGCTGTGAGTGTGCCGACATGCACTCTCTCAACTGAGTTATAGCCCCAGCGTTTGTTTTTGCTTTAATACTGTGTGTCTGTGTGTGTGTGTGTGTGTGTGTGTGTGTGTGTGTGTGTGTGTTTGATTGTGCTGGAAGGCCTTGTACATGCTATGCAGTACATGGCTGAACTACACTCTAGCCCTAGTTTTGAACTGATACAAAGGAGTTGTATGTATGATATTTCAAAATCTAATGCTGTGTGATTTTGCGTCTTAGTTGCTATGTTACAGCCTTTTTGGGAATATTTCAAATAGTAAAATATATTCTTTAATATTTCTGCCCAGATAGAGAAAAATTTAGGGGACAATTCATTTTTAGCTCTTTTTCTCTAGTGTGTGGGGTTAATCAAGTCTAGATTTTTCTTTTGTTCTTTTTGTTGAATCTGGATTATTGTGTTTTGTTCTAACTTCTTTATACAATTACACAACAGAATTGATTTTTAGAAACGTTCTTTTTAGAAGAGTTACGATGAAAGGTCCCCGTGTCTCTTGTGTTGTAGGTGTTAGCACAACAGTTGCGGTTACCCTGGAGACCTTGCTGGCTGGACACGAGAACTGGGTAAATGCAGTTCATTGGCAGCCTCCCTTCTACAAAGGTAGGAGAACAACAAGCAGCTCTTGCTTCATTAATGTAACAGTGCCCAGCTGACAAGCTGAGCTGGGGGATTGCTGTGAGTGTGGCTAATGGTGGTGGATGAAGGCATTTTCCAGTTGATAGCAGGCAGGCAGGGTGTAGAAACTGCCGTACTCCTGACAGCTGTGCTTGTTCACAGTTCATGTGTGACTCAGGAGTTTAGGAAAAATGGTGGTACATACCTGTGATCGCAGCACTCGGGAGGTGGAGACAGGCAGATCTCTGTAAGTTCAAGGCCAGTCTGGTCTACAGAGCGAGTGCAGGACAGCAAGGGCTACACAGAGAAACCCTGTCTTGAAAACAAACAAACAAAAATTTAAAATAATATGTATTACTTTTTAAAAATTGACATTGGAGAGACAGCCTGTAGTTTTCTGTAGTCCAAGGAGCCTGTGTCCTTTTCAAGCTGTCTCTCCATTCTTCTGTGGAGACACAGTGCTAAGGTCAGTGTGTATCAGCCCTAGGCATATTATTGAGCCTGAATTTCATGTTTGTATAGTCATGGACAGCATTGTTGTCATTGACAAAACTTGGCTAGTATATACTTACCCCACTGCATCCGTCACACTCATGTAGCTTTGGTTATTACCTTGTAATATTCTGTTATCTGAATATATCACTATAGTTTGTACTAAGGGTAAATCTTATGGCTGTTTGTATGTTGTTGTTTTTGTTTTTGGAGACAGGCTCTCACAGTGTAGCCCAGGCTGACCTTGAGCTTGAAGCATTTGTCCTGCCTCAGCTTCCTAAGTGCTGGGGTTATGTGCACCTGGCTCTGCATGCTTTGCTGTTGTAATCAGTGCTATGTGCACCTGGCTCTGCATGCTTTGCTGTTGTAATCAGTGCTATGTGCCCTCTGTTGCGTCCTGAAGTCTTGAATTCTGCTTGTTGATCATCTGAAGACATTAGTGTTTCTTTTCCTCTTCAGATGGCGTTCTGCAGCAGCCAGTGAGATTGCTGTCTGCCTCCATGGACAAAACCATGATTCTCTGGGCTCCTGATGAAGAGTCAGGGGTTTGGTTAGAGCAGGTAAGATGTGAATATTTAAGAAATAAAAAATGGAGCTTTTAAAAGCCAGTATATATACCCCAAATCTGTATTCCCAGTGCTGTAAGGTTTCACTTGGTGTACATGTACATTAAATGAACTGTATCTTAGTCTCCAGACTCCTTTACCAATGTGAGAAATGGACCTATTGGTTCATCATTGTTTTTCTGTTCTTTGTAGGTCCGAGTAGGCGAAGTAGGTGGAAATACCCTTGGGTTTTATGATTGCCAGTTTGGTGAGAATGGCTCCATGATCATCGCTCAAGCGTTCCACGGCGCGCTGCACCTTTGGAAGCAGAGTACAGTAAACCCAGTACGAGCATATGGGCTCCTTGTTGATTCGTGCTTTCCCAGTAGGCACATTCAGCAGAGATAGCAGTCGCTCCTAAAGATAGTCTGTGGTATTTATACTAGGTTAGAAGTCTGGGCTTTTCTAGGAAAAACAGTGCAGAGTTGTGCAGCAGTGTGACAGTGTTGAATGGTGTCTAAATGCTGTTCATGTGGGCTGGAGTGTGTCTCAGTGGCATTGGCCTAGCTAAAGTGAGACCCTGGGTTGTCTGTCCTCCTGCTCCCCCCAGTCATGTGCAGATGAAAGTCAGGGTCTAGATGCTACTAAGTAAGTGATTTTAGATTTAATAAATGAAAGGAGTCAGGATATCGGATGATTGTGAATTTTCATATTTTGAGTGTGTATCTGACAGCTTCCTTTTAAATATATAGTTTGCATGTTTTTATTTTTAGTGTATGTTGGTGTGCATGTGCCAGTGTGTTGCTTTGCAAGTGCAAAGATTAGAAGACAACCTGCAGGGCCTAGCTTTCTCCTTATACCGTGTGGGTCCTGGGGATGGAGCTTAAGTCATCAGGCCTGCTGCTAGGGCCTTTATTTGCTGAGCCATCTGACTAGCCCAGTAGCTCTCTTGTTTTTGTTTTGTTTTGTTTGAGACAGGTTTTCTCTGTGTAGCCTTGGCTGTCCTGGACTCGCTTTGTAGGCCAGGCTGGCCTCGAACTCTCGTGATCCGCCTGCCTCCGCCTCCTGACTGCTGGGATTAAAGGCATGTGCCACCATGCCCGCCATCAGTAGCTCTCTTTATAAAGTACAAATTCATGGCTTGGGATCACTTTTGGCTTGTGATAATTCCCTTTGAGGTCATAACTTCTTGTTTTCTTGGAGAACTAGTCTTCCAGCCTCCATTTGGACTTAGCTTTTAGGATTGTTTCCGCAGTTTAAACAACCAGTAAGACTATGACATTGGTAGTTTAGGAACTTCTTTTTTAGGAACTATTTTTTTAAGGTGGACTTTTATTTCCTTAACCTAGCTGGTCTTCGAGGGTCTTTGCAGAAGAAAAGCACAAGATGAGAAAGGAGGTACTGAAATCTGAAAACAGGTTCATTTAAAAGTAACTTTTATTCTTCTGGCTTAATTGTTGTCTCAGAGGCTTACTGCTTCCTGCTAACCTAGGCCTAGTCCTGGAAGCTTCTAGTTTCCGTACAATCTAGTCTAGGCCTAGAATGTTTCAGCCTCTGAGACTTACTGCTTAATAAGCTCACCCTTACTCGTTCTTTCTTTGCTCTGGGCTGGCTGGTTCAACTCAGCTGTTCTGGCTCAAACTCTTCTCCCAGCTGACTTATTAACTCTGGCTTCGCTCTCGGCCCAGAATTGACTCTGCTTGGCCTGAGACTAACTCAGCAATCTGCGCTCATCTTCTGGCTTCTGCTCATTTTCTGCTCGTTCCATCTTCACCCGAATTCCCTCTGTGTAACTCATGTCTTTATTACTGTCCTGGTAAAACTGCCTCCTCTCTCTGTAAAACTGCCTCTTAAGTAGCCTCCCTTTCCTCGCTTCTTGTGAGAGTTGGGAGTATCCTATTCTGTCAAATCTTCTCAAATTCTGTCAAATCTTCGTCACTTTCTTTTTCTGCCACTCAATTAGACATCACTTTCAAACATGACGCTTCTTTCTACAAACTAACTTTACCTTCACTTGGGAGTAAAGGCCTGTACCACCACACCTGGATCTAAGCTTTTCTTTACCTGATACCAGGCTGGACTTGAACTCAGATCTGTTTGCCTTTGTCTCGTGGATTGAAAACGTGTTTGTATTGCAGCCGGATGACACAGACCTAGATCTTTGGATGTGGTCTCTTGTCAGCCAGATCACATAGACCTAGAAGCTCTTTGGATGTGTTCTCTTGCCACAATAGCCATGTTCTCAATTCCTCTGCAGTGTCACTGTGCTTGTGCCTGAGAACTTAACATATATAGTGCTGGGAGTTTGATTTTTAAATGGACTAGTTTTTTAGAACATTGTTAGATTGACAGCAAAACTGAGCAGAAAGTAGAGTCCCTAAATACCTCAGATCCAGTGCTTGTATGCTCTCCCACACTGTCAGCAGTCAAGATTAATTTTTTTTTAATTTATTTTTATGTGTCTGTGAGTGGGTGTGTGCATGTGAATGCAGGTGCCCATTGAGAGCAGAAGAGGGTGTTGGATTCATTAGAACTACAGGTGGTTGTGTGCTGGCTGACATGGATGTTGGCAGCTGAACTAGAGTGGTCTAAAGAGCAGTTCATACTCCTAACCATTGAGCCATCTTTCTAACCCTTCAAGATTGATTTTCTTTACTTTTTAGAGATTTATTTTGTGTGCGCATGTTTTGGTGAATGTATGCTCAGATGTATGTGTAGGTGTTCTTACCTGCCTGTGCACAGAAGCCAGGAAAGCCCTTGACAGCTGGAGCTACAGACATTTGCAGTATGCCTGGCTTATGCCGTGGCTGCTGAAATTGCATTCTAGTCTTCATGATTGCTCAGCAAGCACTCCTAACCACTGAGCCATCTCTCCATCCCAGGCTGATGTTAATGAGCAAGTAGGGAGTTACTATGGGATGTGGGAGATTGTACAGATAATCTCAAAGTGCTGTCTGCGGCCTAGAGCTTGTTGTAGACACCCATTAAAGCTTACCTTTAGAAACTGCACTTACATAATAGGGAAATTAGTATCATTTATTTGCCACATTTCCTTACAGAATGTAACTTAGTTTAATTATTGAGCCAGCATGTTAGTCTGTGCCTATAATTCCAATGCTTGGAAGCAGAGATGGGGATATCAAGAGTTCAGTGCCAGCCTCTGGTGTTGAGTATGCTTGAGGCCAGCCTGGGTTACATGAGACGCTATTTCAATGAAACAGAGAAAATATTGACTATATTCATTAGACTTGGCATTAAACAAACTTAATTGTGCAATTAATTTCATTTTCCTCTCATAGTTTTACTCTCACCTGAGTATATTGGAAAAAGAGCTCTGAGGGCAGGTTTATGGCATACTCTGTTACCTGTATACATAGTTGCTGTTGTGAGCTGAATAGGTAGACAAACTTGCTGGGGTTCATCATCATAAGTCCATTAACTTTTGTTTTTTTAGACAGGATCTCTCTATATAGTTCTGTCTGTCTTGGAGCTTTCTATGTAGACTAGGCTGGCCTCAAAGAGATCTGCCTGCCTCTGCCTCCCCGTGCTGGGTTTACAGGGATGCACCACCACACTCTGCTAAGCCCTTGAACTAGAAACGCTTTAGGCTCACACTCAAAAGCAGTCTCATTTTACTCAATATTCTTCATTATTGTGTTTAATAAATGTACTTGAGCATGGAGCACGTGCTGTCATTGTCTGTATACTTCATGAGGATAAGCTCATTTAGTCCTCCTAATGCGTTTGCATGGTGGTCACCAGTATTTAGTGCCTGCCTTATGGGAGGGTTGATAGACAGGTAACGTCAAGCTTGTCAAGCTGTCTGGCTACCGGGAAGTTTCCCACAGTTACTGTTTGAAAGGGTAGAACGCATATTTGGATGTTGCCGTTAGTGCGGTCGGTTGGGAGGCAGCTGCCTTTATTTTATGGCCTCGTCTGGCAGCTCCTCTGCGTGGTCCTTGTCTCTCTTCACACGTGCTGTGCTCGTTTTCATTGCAGAGACAGTGGACTCCAGGGATTGTCATTTCAGGACACTTTGATGGTGTCCAAGACCTGATATGGGATCCAGAGGGAGAGTTCATCATCACCACCAGTACTGATCAGACAACTCGCCTGTTTGCTCCGTGGAAGAAGAAGGGCCGATCACAGGCATGCCGTCTACCTCCTTAACTCCAGGCCTTCCTTCTGTGGGCAGCTTTCCAAGTGGAGCAGCCTCCTCAGCCATTAGGAGCATGCAGGCTGAAGCCGTGATGAGACGTAACACACACCCACTGGATTGCCGCCAGTGGGAACTCTTTGGCCATAGCAAGTTTTGCATCCCATATTTTGCTTATTGAAAAGAGCTGATTTTTGAAGTGTGCACTTACTTTCACTGTGTCTGTTGTGCTTTAACCCAGGTGACTTGGCATGAGATTGCAAGGCCTCAGATACATGGCTATAACCTGAAATGTTTGGCGATGATTGATCGGTTTCAGTTTGTGTCTGGAGCAGATGAAAAAGTTCTTCGTGTTTTTTCTGCTCCTCGGAATTTTGTGGAAAATTTCAGTATCGTTTCAGGGCAGTCACTGAGTCACATTTGTGATGTGAGTATTCCTCTCAAGGCTTTATTTTAGTCATTTTCCTTCAAGTTTAAAAAAAATGTTTGCTTCAGGCTGTAAATAATAGTATATAGTAGAAAAAAGTTACATGTTTTTGGTTTGATGGACTTTTTATGTCAGCGGTGGCATATAGTGATTTAAATGTTAAACACAGGCTGGAGAGATGGCTCAACAGTTAACAGCACTTGCTGGCCTTATAGAGGGCCTGAGTTTAGCTTTCAGCACCCACATGGTGGCTCACCATTTTTAACTCCAGTTCTAGGGGATCCTATGCTTTCTTCTGACCTCAGCGGGCACCAGGCACATATGTACACATAAGAATAAATAATTCTAAAATAACTAAATAAACAGGTATTGTGTGTAACAAATGCATTCAAGACTCTAAAGCAGCAATGTCACGCTTAATTGAGACATGGCTGCCATATGTTGTTTCTGCAGTAGGTGCCTTGACAAAGTGAAGGATGAGTCCCATCCTGATGAAGATAACAGTCTTCTATATGGCAGGACTCGGGCAGTGAACTAATGGGATAGGACTAGTTAATTGCTACATTTTTTTTTTTTTAAAGTTTTTTGAGACAGTGTCTCATTATATAGCTTTGACTGGGCTCTAACTTGATCCACCTGCCTCTGCCTCTCGAGTGCTGGAATTAAAGGTATGTTCCTCCACTCGTGGCCTGATAGCTATCTCATATGACAGAAAAATGAATTGTGTGAGAAAGAATCACCATTAGAATAATGAGAATGTTGTTGGGTTTTTGGGTTTTTGTTGTTATTTTTTAAGTTACAATGATTTGTATGTGTGCATGTCTTACTTGTGCTGATTTGTATGTATGCATGTATCTGTGTACCATATGAATGCCGTGCCCTGAGAGGCCAGAATAGGTGGGTCTTCTGGGACTAGAGGTACAGATGGCTGTGAGCCACCATGTGGATGGTAGGGGTGGAATGCAAGTTCTCTGTGGAGAGTAGCTAGTGCTCCCAAACCCTGACAGTGCTCTAGACCATGTGGATGGTAGGGGTGGAATGCAAGTTCTCTGTGGAGAGTAGCTAGTGCTCCCAAACCCTGACAGGGCTCTAGACCCAGCGGATGGTAGGGGTGGAATGCAAGTTCTCTGTGGAGAGTAACTGGTGCTCCCAAACACTGACAGTGCTCTAGACCCAGTGGAAATGTTTTACTGGAACTTTGTTTATATTATATTTTTATTTTTATTTATTTTTGCCTGCTTTTTACATAAGATTTGAGTTACTTACAAAAATATGTGAATTTGGGCTTAGAATACAGGTTGAGTTCCAGAGCACATACCTGGCCCATGGTTCTAGCACTGAAGAAAACAAATAACATGGCTTACGGATCATGAAGTAGGTGCTGTGTGCCTTTAATCTCAGCACTTGGAAGGTAGAGGCTGTCAGATGTGTATGAGTTCAAGGCCAGCCTGGTCTTCATAGTGAGTTTTAGGTCAGCCAAGACAGTATAGTGAGACCCTGTCTCAAAAAACAAAATAAAACAACAAAAAACCACTGATCAATCAACCAATTAAAATAATGAAGTAGGAAGACAGTTGACTATAGAGCATGGTTCTGTTGCACATAGGTGCCTGTTTATATTTTATTACTAAGAATTGGGTCACAGGTAAAAGGTGTGTGTGAGTGTGTGGGGGAGGGAGGAGAGGGAGCTGTTGGGGCTCATGTTGAAGTGAAGACGGAATTGGAGGATTGAAGGAAAGTGCTGTTGGCAGGATGTGATGAAAAGCATTTGGAACAAAGAGTATTGTGTGGGAATCCTGCATTTGAAGGGTCAACCAGCAGCAGTGTAGGGAAGGCAGGAGAGAGCAGAGCCTCGCGAAATGAAGCTCAGCTCATTGGCAGTGCTTTGTGCCTCAGCTTTCTCAGCTGCTGGAGGCAGCTGCTTCTGCTCTGTGGCTGGCAGGAGAGCAGGTCCAGGATTGGTCTAGTTCTAGGAAATGAAGTGGGGTTTTCTAAGACTGCAGAAAAGGTTTGGCTCTGGGCATATGCTTGCTTTTTTCTTCCCATTCAGATTTTGTTCTCATGCTGAGTGTTGGATAAGTGTCAGGATTGCTTCTCACCTCCCTTCTCCACAGTGTGTAGGATAGCATGCAGGTACCATCCTCACCTCCCTTCTCCACAGTGTGTAGGATAGCATGCAGGTACCATCCTCACCTCCCTTCTCCACAGTGTGTAGGATAGCATGCAGGTACCATTCTCAGTTGTTTGGCATTTTAAATTCATATCATTCATGTCTAGTTCTAGCGTATGTGCTATAATTGAATTGGTAAGTGCTAAGCATATGGTTGTATACGGCTTATGATGGTTAGCATGTGGTTCACATGTGAGGCAGAATCTAGGCAGAGCTTCGCTTCTTCAGCTTTAAGTTATTTACATATGTATAATAAAAATGTCCACTGAGTACTGTGGCGCACACCTATAATCCTAGCACCTATGTAGGTAAAGGAAGGTGTATCTCTGTGGGTTCAAGACCAGCTTGGTCTACAGAGTGAGTCCGGGTCAGCCAAGGATACACAGAGAAACCCTTCTTGAAAAACCAAGCACGCGCGCGCGCGCCCACACACCATACACACACATTTCATGACTGTGCCTTTTGGGGCTATGTATCTGTCTTGGGGACATCCCTTGAGGCTTCCTTGTGGGCGGAGTCCTTGGCCTTAGATTTAGCCTGCTGAACCTGTTAGACCCTGTGGCCTACTGCACCGTGGGAGACTGAGGAGCCTACAGGGAGAGCTTTCCTAGAAGAGGATGCCTGGTGGAGGTGGGGTAGTGCGTAGGCCCTGTCTGTTGGAGAGAGATTGCTTGAAGTGGTGCCTGTCAGCTCAGGAGTTGGAAAGATGGCAGACAACCACACAGAACAGCTGAAAACGTTGTCAGCATTTATGAACATCACTTTTTTTGTGGTACTTGAGGTATCAATGATTTTTAGTGTCTGAAATGTACATATTGTGCTTTTCATTCTAGGAAGACCATGATCTTCCAGAGGGAGCCACTGTTCCTGCATTGGGGCTATCAAATAAAGCTATCTTTCAGGGTAAGGATGTAGTCTCCAAAAGTATTGAATGCCTCTATTATTTACAATTTAGTTATAGAGTTGTGTAACATGCACTCAGTGCTCCCTTAGGCCTGTTTTAAAATCTCATGTTTGTGGTAACTGCTCTGCTCACATGTAGGCCACTGACACAGGTGCAGTTTTCACCCAGGATTTCACAGAGCACTCCAACCACGGGTGAGATTGTCAGCCACTTGAAGGACCAGCTGTAGATGCAAAAACAAAACTTTTGTAAAGAGCTAGGTAAAAGAAAATGGACAGAATCTTGATGGAATTCAATCCTATTTCAGGAGCTAGTTTGGAAAAAACTAGAGTAGAAATACCGTTGCAGTTTCATGGACATAGACACCATTTGAAAAGGCTGCTGCTCTCTGATATGTGACTTTGAGACGTTGTCATGATAGCTGCATTCCTGATATCCATCTTTCTCTAAACTAGGAGACATGACTGCTCAGTGTTCTGAGGAGGAGGAGCTCTTAACTAGCCCTGCCTTTGGGTACCCCCAGGTGATGTTTCAGCCTGCCATCCTTAATGGTAAGACATTACAAGAGACAAGTTAATGAACCTTAGTACATACAATCGGCTCTGTGGCTGTGGACCTGCTGTTGAGCTATGGCTTTTACTTAATATTTGGATAAAAACGGAAAAGAAACAACCAAAGCATTGAAAGTTTATTACAGAATTTAAAATGTCTTGTAGAACCTCCAACTGAGGATCATCTTCTGCAGAACACATTGTGGCCTGAAATTCAGAAACTGTAAGTTGGACTTTCTTCTTAGAGTTAGCCGTAGCTTGAGGGTCCCCTCATACCTTGACTTCCGCCTTCCCCTTCTTCCTGCCCAGTAGAGCTGCACAAGGGGGAGAATTAAAGCTCACATGGTTTTTTATTTTGTTTTTTTTCTGTTTGTTTTTCTACATTATTGTTTATTATGCTTATTGGTTGGTGTAAATTTCCAAGATAGAGAAGTGTCACAGTTTATGCTTCTGTTTGTTACTCAGCTGGTCATCTTTATCTGTGTTGGTTCCCGTCAACGTTTCCATGGTGTTTTATGAGACATGAAAACCTGTGTGGACTTACGTTACCTTTGGAAGCTGTCTTTTTCTGGTTTCCTGTTTTTTTCCCTAAATAGTTACCTAGGCCAAGTGTGATATTCCTTTAAGCAATATGTGTTGGGTCAAGGGAATGATCCTTTTCACTTTACATTTATTGCAGTGTAAGAAAAAAATATTAGTAATACAGAGAACATGTGTTTTCTCTTTAAATTTTAGGTATGGACATGGCTATGAGATATTTTCTGTTACTTGTAACAATTCGAAGACTCTACTTGCCTCTGCTTGCAAGGTAGGGTGTTTGTGGGATGTGTGTGTTTAATTTTACTTGATCACAGGTAATTGGAGTCGTTGGGCTTTTGTAAATCCAGCAGGTACAGGCAGGATCCACATAAAACAAGCCTTTCAGATGCATTGCCTGCATCTCTTTCTTACATTCTCTTCTCCTCTCTTTAAAAATGTGATTGCATTTTACATCTATTTAAGAACTCATTTATCCTTAGAGTTGATCTCTTGAACAGTTTGGGTTTGGGGTGCTGATTCCTGTGCGCACACACAAAATATTCAAATGACCATACAGTGCTTATGTCACTGAAGAAAATGTCCTCTGCGGTCAGTTAAGCTGACCAGGTCTTTCCCTTAATGGGGTGCAGCCTGTTGCTTGTGTGGTCATAAGGGTCCTTGCGACAGAGTTGGCTGGTATGTACATGGTTTGAATCTCATGTTGTCCTCAGTTTAGGCTCCAGACAGGCCTGAGGGTACCTTTTAGAAGCTCCAGAGCGCAGTGGCCAGGAGGCATGTTGGCCATGCCATCATGTCTTATCTACACCAAGCTGCATGGTAGAGAACATGTGATTGAGGCCCTGGGCAGGGAATGTTCAAGACGTCTGGCTGCTAGCAGATGCATGTTGCAAAGACCTTGGCTTCCCCAAGTTTAATGCAGATGAACTTGAAGATGTAGCTGATGGCTGTGTGGTAATGGACAAGGAGCAGTGTCTCAGAAAACTCAGAACAAACAGCAGCAGCCAACCAACTTTCTTGAATAGCTTATAACACTGATTTTTTTTCTGAGATTTTTATTTTTATATTATGTGTATGAATGTTGACCTGAATGTGTGTCTGTGTGCCACATACATGCATGCCTGTGGAAGGCAGAAGAGGGCACTGGATCTCTTGGTTCTGGAGTTGGAAACAGTTGTGAGCCATCATGTGAGTTCTGGGAACTGAATCAGAAGAGCAGCCAGTGTTCTTAACCAGAAGCCATCTCTCCAGGCCCCTCCAGTATTTTTGTAAAACAGTTTAATAGGTTTAGTCCATTTTCATCATGGCAGTGAGCATGGCGGCACACAGGCAGGCGTGGTGCTGGAGGAGAAGCTTAGAGTTCTACAACTGGATCCACAGCAGCAGGAAAAGACACTGGGACTGGCTTGGGCTCTCGAAACCTCAAAGCTCACTCCTAGTGACACACTTCTCCAACAAGGCCACACCTCCTAACCCTGTCAAATAATGCTACTCACTGGTAGCATTCCGGTCTGTGAGCCAATGGGGGCCGTTCTCATTCAAACCACTACACTGTGCGAATCCTTTAATGGGTGCTGAATAAGGCTGTTCTGAGTTACAGAGTTCTCCCTGACGATCATTTCAGTAGCTGCAGAATCACCAGTGATGCTGTTTTTTTCTATTGCGGTAAAAACCATGATCAAGGCTACTACAGAAGGAAGGGCTCATGTGGCTTACAGCTCCAGGAGGATGAGTCCCTCGCCATCGTGGTGGGGCAATGTGTTAGTCAGCAGGCAGGCATGGAGGGAGAACAGTGAAGAGCTCAGGGCTCACATACCAAACCACAGACAGGAAGCAGAGAAATGGGGAGAGACTTTTAAAACCTCAGAATCTTTCCCCAGTGGCAGACTTCCTCCACCAAGGCCATACCTCCCAAGCCTCCCCAGTCACCAGCTGACGACCAAGCAGTCAAATGTGCAGACTGTGGGGGACATCTCACGCAAACCACCAATGTCATCTTTTAATTCTATCTGCTGGAAATACCTCTCTTTGCACAGTCCTTTCATGTGTGTGTGGGCTCCTCCTATGCCTTCTGTCAGTACAAAAAAGTACACCTGCGTTTGTCTGCACTTTTCTTCCATCTCATAGCGCTGTGGCCAGCTCTCATAACGTTGGAACTAGCTTTTCTGGAATAAGGCATTCATTCACAAAATTTAATCTGGTATTTTTTTTTTTTTTTTTTAAGTTAAAAAGACTTTGTAACTTTTTGATCACCTTTGGCCCTCTTGGCTATTTTTTTTTTTCTTGGCTGTTTTTAAATATATAATTTAGTTTCCATAAACAAAATGTTTTCCAAGTACTTTTCTATTGCTGATTTTTATTTTTGCTTCACTTAGTTTGAGACCACATTATGACTTGAATCCTTTGAAATCTGGTTTTGGTAAAATCTCACATTCAGTGGAAAAGAGTGTTTGGTCTGTTTCTTTTGGATATAGTGTCAGTCACTAGGGTTAGTTGGGGACGGTGTTAAGGTCTTTATGCTCTTGGCTCCCTTGAGTAGAGTTTGAGATCTCTGACTATACTTAGGGTATTTACCTTTCCATTTCTTTCTTTCTTTTTTTAACCTTTCCGTTTCAATTCGTACTTTCCATGCTTTGAAGCTTTGTGGCACGCTTGTAAGTAGGGTAGCATCCTCTTGGATAGTCTTTTCATTTGTTACTATGGAGCAACTCTCTTTCCAGTGATACTCCTTGTTCACCAGAGTAGAGACTTCTAAACTGTTAGCCACACAACTGATAGACACATGCCTCACTGTTATACAAAGTTCAGACATCCTCATTACATGGTGGTCCCTGGAGAGTTGTCTCTTCTAATTCCATTTTTCTCTACCGTTTCCTAGAATTAATCCTTGTGGTTGTGTGCAGCCTCCCGAGGGATTTCTGGAGGCGTTTGTGGAGATATACAAGTAGATGCATTCAAACAGACCCACAGAAACGCCATACTGTTTTAAGTGTGTTGTTGGGTTTGTTTCTGCCCCGTGGTGTCACTGTCTCATCTCTGTCACTGTCTCATCTCCCTCCTGCAGGCGGCTCAGAAGGAGCATGCAGCTATCATCCTCTGGAGCACAACATCTTGGAAACAAGTGCAGAGTCTTGCTTTCCACACTCTGACTGTCACACAGATGGCCTTCTCGCCTGACGACAAGTTCTTACTGGCTGTTTCCAGAGATCGAACCTGGTCTTTGTGGAAGAAACAGAATGCGACCTCACCCGAGTTTGGTAAAGCAGCTTGTAAAGTTATCAGGCCATCATATCCGTTGGCCGCATTTAGCAGCTGTGAAATTAAGAGAGAGGTGACAGGGTGGAGACACTCCTGTCTGTGAGGGTTTAATGGTCTTGGGCAAGTGGAAAGCACTTGGCTTTTCTTGTAAGATTTTATTTAAACCTTTTTTTTTTTAAAGATTGATTATTTATGTATTTGTAGGGGGTGGGCACAGTCAGGCATGGATCATTTGTTATAGGCTCATAGTGCAGACAATATTTCAGATTTTGGATTTTGATCTTCCCCTGTGTTTAGCCATATGGCGTGTGGTGTGAGTAGTGGGCCACAGCTGTCACGATGAAAGCCACCACTCCACAGCAGTGTGTTAGCTGTGATGTTCAGTAGACCAGGTCTATGAGAGGTATTTTTGACTTAATAGTGTTTCATGATCCATGTGTCAGGATGTAAAGCCATCGTATGTTTGGAGCAGTTGTTTTTCCTTTGACATCACTAGTGACATCCTAAGTTGCAGTACTTCACTTTAAGTGCTAGACCACCAAGGTGGCTCAGCAGGTAAAGGCACTGGCCCTAAGCCTGAGGACCAGGCTCAGTCACTGGAATGCACATGTGGAAGGAAGCTGCTCTCTGACAAGCACTCATGTGTACACAGGACATACATACCCACTAAATAAATAAACACAAAAAGAAAAAGTTTATGCACTATACATGATGTAGGTGTTAATTTGTTGTATCTTTTGGATTATGGATTGATAAATTCCATTGATTATTCTCTTCTTTCTTGATAAGCAGTTATGTAGTCCATATAAAGGTTAGGAGTTAACCACTGAGCCTTCGTTTATATATTATGAGAAAGATCTGTCTTCTCGCCTCTCTTCATAGTATTTTCCCCATATTATGCAGAGCTGGCTACTTCTGTATTACAGTTAAATCATCCCAGACCTTTTTTTTCCTCCAGTTTACATCTGATTGCAGCTTCTTCTCTGGTCCCCCAGACTTGTTTTAGAATCATAAGTTAGCCTTTAGTTGAATGCCTGAACGATTTTGGTTGTCAGTCATCAGGGAGTGAGGAGGCCACATGAGCCGCATGCACAGCCTTGTGGAGGGGTGGCTTCCTGGCCTCTGCTGCAGACTGAGTGCATGTGGGTGTCTGGCAGACCCTGTCCTGCATTGTGAGCAATGTATGTGTTGTTTTTTTTAGACCCATTTTTCAGTCTCTTTGCCTTCACCAACAACGTCACTTCTGTGCACAGTAGAATCATTTGGTCTTGTGACTGGAGTCCTGATAGCAAGTATTTCTTCACTGGAAGTCGAGACAAAAAGGTAATTTTTTTCAATCAAAAATAAAACTTGTTTTAAAAAATGAAAATAATGTTTTTGCAGTTATATTTAAAAGCACATTATTTTGCCTTTCTGATACGATGTTTACAAATTAGTTCATGGCTTTCGTGTTATATATGTACCTTGAAAGGGTTTTTCTAGTTATATCTCTCTGAGACATGAAGAGAAGACCTTGCGGTCAGTTTCTGTTAGCAGGTAGCTCCAACACAAGATGAGGGAACATCTGGTTAAGGAGAGCAGGAGGGGCTCGAGACACACTTCTAGTTCTCTGATGAGAACTAGGAACTCTAATGAGAATGAGCTCTAGTTGTGGCTGTTGAGCCAGCCGCAAGGATGACGTCTACCTCAGTGCTGGGTTCCTGAACAGCACCTTGCTTGGGATTTGTTTTCATTTAAGTTTTGTTTTTAACAAGCAGAGGCCCTCGTATTTGTGTGGCAAGCCTTTCAAGACTCAGCCACGTCCCAGCTCCCATTTTTTAGTAGTAAAGGTTATGACCTTTTAATTCAGTGACGTGTGAGAGGCAGAACATCATGGAAGCTTGAAACTCAGGGAATTAGGCAGCACTCTGTGTTCAGAAGGGAGGGTTCAAACTCACCTTCCCCTTGTGGCCTAGGGACCACCCTGGCTCTTCCTGAGCCCTCTGGTTCGTGCTCATTGAAACATTGTCTTATCCAAGTCTTTTAGTCCAGAGCTACCAGAACGGTGTAGTGTCTCTTCCTCACCATTCCCTTTCTATTTATAGATAAAAATCCATGTAGCCATTGATGCTCAGATTAAACCCGTCAGTGTGGGTCTGCCAGCATTGCTCTCCCACACTGGCCATTTGCTCCTTTCCTGGTGTGAAGCCCAGCTCCCTCACTGGGCTCTGTCTGCCCAGCTCTCGGGGACATAGTGGTTAAAACAGACCAAGTGCATTTGCTGCACTTTCAGAATTATGTGCTTCCAAGAGTCTCTGTTCAGAATCATGGATTGGTCCTATAGTTGCGGCTTGTCCATTTTGCTTCCTTCTTCGTTTCTAGGTGGCCAGGCAGATACTCTTGAGCCCTGGCCTCCCGGGGAAGCTTTGCGTCTTATGCAGAGTATATTGTCAGAGTGCTGTCCTCTTGATAGCCACGCTGACTGCCTGAGCACTAGGTGCTGTGGAAGACTGCTTCTTCCCCAGGAAGTCTATGGCAAGTTCTGAGGATGGCCACTGTAGCCGGGACATGACGAGTGATTTCACCTCATTGGAACCGTGTTATGTCACGGAGCATAAAGACAACACTCATGCGCTCTGGGTACACGTCAGCATCTGAGATCTCAACCTGTGTCTGCCACACTGTGGCTTCTGCGTCGTTAAAAAATCCCAGAGAGGCTCCTGGACTGGAACGGAGCACTAGGGACCCTGCAGAGAAAGCCCCACAGTGTGCTTTGTGCTCTAGGTGGTCGTCTGGGGCGAGTGTAGCGCCAGCCATAACCCCATGGAGCACAGCATTGGCCCCTGCTCCTCGGTTCTGGATGTGGGCAGTTCTGTGACAGCTGTCAGTGTGTGCCCGGTGCTGAGCCCGGCCCAAAGGTGAGTGACTGGGGAATTTGGTTGTTGAGTGGAATCCCAGTTTGTGTTGGTGTGTGGACCTACCTTCAGAGTCTGCTGCTTTCAAAGTGCTTATGCTTACAAGAATTCCTTGATGGGTGCTCAAACGGGATAGGAATGGCAGTTCTTATTTCAGACTGTGCACTGCCCTGCTTTCTGTCACAAGCAACCTAGGAAAAAGGAATCCATGTGGCCTCCTGGGAAAGCTTGTGGGCTTTGACAGCTCAGGATAAATGGACCTGTATGCCTCCTCTGCAGAAAGGAGGTTGGGGACACAGCCCAGCAGTGCAGGGTGGGTGATTGAGACACTGTGAGGAAGTGCTCAAGAGCAAGTAGAGATAAGAGAAATTCATGCTGACTCACCCTCTGTCATCTCCCTACCTTGAAAACAGATACATGGTTGCAATCGGATTAGAGAGTGGGAAGATTTGTATATACTCCTGGAACAAGACCAATCAAGAAATCAATGACTGGACCTGCTGTGTAGAAACAAATCGAAGGTAGTTTTTCCTACTTGGCTTCCATCTGCTTAGATAGAAACAATGGTGGTCTTTGACAGAAATCTCTATCTTTGGTAATGAGAGCCACGTAGTACCTCCTGGAATGATGTTTGCTAGTATGCAGGACTCAGTGTTTGCTTTGCTCAACTAGATTGCTGGGTTTGTCACACTGCTTTTACAGACATTACCCATGGCTGTCTCCCGTCGCCTCTCCCGTCTCCCCTTTCCTTCCAAGGCGGAGTCTCCTGACTGTGATCCTCCTCTGTCTCCTGAGGTCTGGGATCATAGGCCTGCATTCATCACACAGTTGTTTAATGTGGTGCTGGGGATGGAACCTAGGGCTTCATGAATGCTAGGCAAGCATTCTGCCAGCTAAGCTACACCCTAGTCTCAGCAGAGGCCATTTGAATCTGCCTTTTAGCACATGTTAATGTTTTTAAATGCCTAAGCTTTCAGTAAGTGTTGATATTTTTCTGTGTCTCATATTCTTGGGCTTTTCAATCTTTCAAGTCGTACTGTTTAAATATAATTTCAGTCATGTTCTAGCTGACAGTATCATGATGAGGGTAAGAGATTAGCAAGAACAAGCCTTTCACAGCCATGCTTCTAGAAGAGCTTGTCTTTGTTAGTGCTCAGTGTACCTATTTGTTAAGATGCAGTTGAAGTAGCTCATGCTCAGCTCGCTACAGAAGGAAGCAGCTCGTGGCATCCATCTTCCAGCATCTGGATTCTTGTTCCTGCCCTCGCTTTTCCTTTACGCCCTCTGCCTTGTCTGTGCACAGTGCCCTGCCCTCCTCTTCCTTTATGCCCTCTGCCTTGTCTGTGCACAGTGCCCTGCCCTGGCTTAGTACTCAGACTTCCACTGTGGCTCCCATGTAGGAAACCAGTTAGTATGGGAAGATGTGCAGAATTTAGTTTTTTTGGAGTTATTTCTTTGTTTTTGTAATGACAGACAGGGTTTGTAACCTGAAAATAATTCTAGATTTAATGTTTGTTATTTGAGCTGATATTCTAATTATTAAGTTTTAGCTTTTTGCTAGTAATGCGTTCACAGAAATATAAGCAGGACTTTCCGACTGGCTTACTAAGGGCAATATCTTGTAATTAACTGGTTAATTTTGTGGTGCTAGGGATTCAACCCAGGGTCTTAAGCATGTTAGGAAAGTACTATACCACTGAGCTATATCCCCAGAACCCCAAATCTTTTATCTTTCCAAATCTTTTATCTTTCCTTTTCCCTCGTTACCTATCTCTTTCCCCTTGCCCTTCGTGTGTGTGTGTGTGTTTGTGTGTGTGTGTGTGCGCGCGCGCATGCATGCATGCATGCATGTTCAAACATGTGCCCAATTCCTTGTACATGTGTACATGTCCAGGGGTCTGAAGAGGGCATTGGGCACCCTGTTCTATCCCTCTGCCATATTCACTTGAGATAGGGTTTTTTGTTGATCTGGAGCCATCTTGCTGTCTCCAGTCCACACAGCATGGGGGCTCCAGATGTATGTCACTAGTCTGGCTCATTACATGGGTCCTAGGGACTTAAACTCCAGTGATCTATTTATATGCTGAGCCGTTTCTCCAGGTCCCTCCATATCTTTAAATGTGATGTGGTAATTTGCTAGATTTAAAGGAAAAAATAAAACAAACACATCCTTTTATGTAAATCAGTAAGATCTGCTCTTCAGAACAGCCCCCTGGGACACATGCACTTCCACTTCCAACAATTTGCTTACTAAGATGAGAGAAACGTATTTAATGAATCTGATAGTGCCTGGGCCCTCTGCTGCTGCTGCCATTAGCACTGCTTTTGGAACTTATATAAATAAAAATAAACTATATAGCAATGTTTATTATAAAATGATCCTACAGTTATTATGGTGGTATTGTCTAACCCTCTATCATAAACAATAAAGACACAGATGCCTGTTGTATTTTACAATAGCCCCATTTAACCTGGGACTGGGCAGATATTAACTCCCAAAACTATCTTCTAGCCCCCATGCCATGCCATCTGCTTTAATCATTTCTATCTGGGCTGTTTTCCATCCATAATTCCAAATACTTGCTTATGTTGTTCATCTGGGCCACTTCTTTCCATGTGGAACTTCAGAGTTCCTCCTCGTGGCTCTTTCCTATCCGCTAGTGATTCTGCTCCTTCTTCCTCTAGTACCTGTTTCCTACAAGATCTGTCTGTCTCAGAAGCCCCTGAACCTTTGCTCTAACCCTTCTTTCTGCCCTGCCCACGTGTAGGCCTTTTACTGGCCAAACAGAGAGGCAAAGTTAAACAGCAATACTTGGGCTGTGTGACAGACTGCTGGTTAATAGTAAGAATCCTGGGAGCAAGCAGTTGAATACAAAGCACCGGACCATGCCCCAACAAGAACTTCTCTTTCAAAACTGTGTCCCAAACCTTGATAACTTGTGATACCAGAAAACCCAGTAACAATGTTTTTTTTTCTACAGTTGCTCAATTAGCTTTTGCTTTTGTAAAACTCAACACCTATATTTATAGAGCTTGCTATGCATAGTAAACCTCCATTTCTATTTATGCGTAATGCTCATGTCCAAGGGACTAAGGGACTGCTTTAGTAGTCCATAGGCTGCTTTAATAATCACATTCCTCCTTACAGAAGGATGAGCTTTCATGAAGCACTCAGCCATAGCCTGTATAATATGGACATTTCCTCCCTAGAAGGGTCTCAGAAAACTTGTACACAGCAGCATGATCTCCTCACTGTTTTTGAAAGCTATGGCATCTGTGTCATCTTGTGTCTCCTCTGGGTTGGACATGACTGAAGCAGATCAGGCCTATTAGTGTGCCCTTGTATGGGAGCACCAGACCTTCAAGTGAGCCTCAGGAGGCCTCACTCTCTTAAATGACATGAGGTGAACAGTTGACAGATGGGTAGCTGCTTATCCATCTTCCGTGCTCTTTTGAAAAGCCCCAATAAACTCTGTGGTTCACCGAGCTTGACTGGGCTGGTTCCTATCTTCATCCTCTGTCTTCTGTACAAAAGGCTCACACTCCCTCAGGGGCTGTTTTTGCAAACCCTGCTCTTCAGACTTGCACCTCATTCTTTCCCCTTGACCTCCGGCACATCTGAAGAGATCTGTGCCCTGAGCTCTTTCAGTCTTTCTGCCTTAAAACCCACTTCAGAGTTTTGCTCTTGACTTTATTCATTTTGAGCATGTGCTTACAAGTTGGACACAGAACATGTCATACTTTTCTCCAAGAACTATGACTCATCTGTCTGGTAGATTTTAAGTCTGCCTTTTGGGAGACCCTATATCTTGCCTGATGCCCTGTAGTTGTGTCTCCCTGAGACTGTGGCTCTCACTGTGCGGCTCACTGAGTATTTCACGTCATCTTTCTTTACTTAGCAGTAAAAATGTTAAAGTCTGCTCATCTCTTAGCAGTGTCAATGAACAAAAGAACCTGAAATATGTTACAAAATTGAAATATAGTCAGCAATCTTGAATTAAATAATTAATTGAATTAAATCTTGAATTAAAATGTTATCTTGAGAGACTAGCTTTTGAGAAGTTTACATTTACTTATGTGAGTGTGTTTGTATGAGCATGTGCATGTAATGGTGTGAGAGGAGGTCAGAGGTCAGCTTGCAAGAGTCAGGTTCTCACAGGCAGTGAACTGAGGTTGATTGGCTTGCTGGAAATGCCTTGACCTACTGAGCTATCTCACTGGCCTCTGAAAGGTTAGCCTTTCAATTCGTCATTTCAGTCATCTACTGATGATTAAGACATTTGACACAGCCAGGCGGTAGGTGGTGCAGGCCGGGTGGTGCAGGCTTTTAATCCCAGCACCCGGGAGGCTGAGGCGGGTGAATTGCTGTGAATTCGAGGCCAGCCTGGTCTACAAAGTAAGTCTAGGGCAGCCAAGGCTACACAGAGAAACTCTGTCTCGAAAAACCAAAAAAGAGGGGGAAAAAAAAGACATTTGACAGAAATTTATTATTTCTTGTTCCTATAGGCACCGTCACTGGCCAGTGAGTAAGGCATTGGTTTGTTTTGAAAGTAAATAGATACTTTCAATGTAGAATAAAATACTGGAGTATTAGACTTCTGTCCATGCTATATATAACAGCTGTAAGGGCACCTGGTTATATCATTGTGTAGGCGAGCTCCAGTGGGGTATTCTGCAGTCATGGCTTGCATTGACCTTATGATTTCTCTGTCTGTCTTGCAGCCAAAGTCACGCACTTGGTATCAGAAGGATATCTTGGAAGAACTGCAGTGGCAGCACTAAGCAGAGTGAAGAGGGCACTGAGTGGTTGCACTTTGCAAGCTGTGGTGAAGATCACACCGTGAAGATTTATAGGGTTAACAGATGTGCACTGTGACAGACTTGACCACACCCTCCTGTCCTGAGGTGTCTTAGAATGTTTGTTATGTAAATTGATGGCCTTTCTTTACCTTCTAATTGAATGAGTTTCCCTAGCTGAGTCTCAGTCCTTTTACTGTCTGGTAAAGTCCATGAACCTGGTCCATGCTGTCAGAGATGCTTGCATCTACCTCTGTGTGTTTCAGATGAAGAACATGTTTTAATTTGCGGCCAAATTTGTCTGAATTTGCATTATATTGAGTCTTTAGTTCTCTCTGTGCCTGTTTTGTTATAACAAAATGCTAGAGGATGGGTCATTGGTACAAAAAAGAAAAAAGGTTATTTAGTTAAGAGTTCTGGGAGTTCAAGGGCATGGCCCTGGGATCTGTTTGGTTCTGGGGAGGGCCTTGTGAGTAGGATGACAGTAGTGGGAAATGTGTCTAGAATAGGAAGATCACATGATGGGGTAGGAAGCAAAAGAGACTGAGAGGAGGTACCAGATTTGCTTAAAACTCTCTCAGGAGAATGCAGTCCCTTTTAAAGGCCTGATCACCAGTCATTAGACCCTGCCTTTTAAAAGTTCCCTACCTGTCACCAGTAAATAGGCTTCCAGCGTGTGGACTTCTGGAGTCCCCAGTCAGATGGTGTCCACAGAGCCTTTGGGATGCTCGCTTTTATTACCATCTATGGAGGCTGGGGATAGAGGAAATAACAGAGAAGCCCAGAGTGTTTGTTTTTATTTTTACACTCCCTGTAAATAAACATGCCACACACAGTGTGCTGTCTTGACCTCTCCTTTCTACTAGCTGCCAAGTATTTCAGAATTTGGCAGGCGGTTGCAAGCTTAAGCTGTAGCCATCCTTTCCTTTACTTAAAGACATTGAGAGTCTCATTTTAAGAGCTTCAGATATCATTTCCGGTTGTAAAGCAATACATTAGGGGCCGGGCAGTAAGAGTGATCTGAGTTTAGGTGTCAGCTGATGTCAGTAGTGTGAAGGATGTGCATCATTAGGGTGACTGCAGAGGGACAGGAGTGGCTGGGGAGACTGGGACGAAGAAGGTCAGGATAGAGGGAGCTTGGGAGCGATGTGGGAAGATGTGAGGTGTGGCTGGGGCTCAGCCACAACCCTCCCAGAAAATGGTTATCAGGCAAAGGAAAGAAAATGAGGGTTCCATTGGTAGGAGTAGATACCATTGTCAAGCTGAGGTGTGTTCCTAACCCTCAGCTTATCCTCATATCTCCCCTGCTCAGTTCACAGCACAGACCGATGCCCAGCACCAGCCAATGACATGGATGGTTTTGTCTTGACAGCTGTCCTAGGCAGAGGAGACGTGATAGGATTGTTCAAGAACATACTGGCTTTGAACACCAGGAGTCATACATGTCCCTGGTATCTCTCTTTGGTCTTGTCAGAGGAAAGTGGCTCTGTTACTCATTCCAGAGAGAGTGAGGACTGACTTTGTACACGGGGCATTAAGTCTCCTTGGCAGTGTGGCACACTCCTGAGTGGGCTTCTGGCTGAGCTGTTCTCAGCAGTTCTTTAACTTGGGTGTGTGTTGGCATCACCTGCCCAGCTGGTGATAAACTGATGGATTGTTGGCCCTGACCTGAGAATTGTGCATTTGTGTGATGTTGGGAGCTGGTTGGTTGCCAGTGGTGTCCTGATCTCACAGGGGGTCCTTACTAATTCTGCTTCATTGAATGTAGCCTGTCTTCGTAATGATGAAACACATTGAGCCACCAGTGGATTTAGAGTGTTGTAGAAACAGAGGGCCTGTTTCTACTGTGCTCCACTCAGGAGGACCACATCTAGAGAGATAGGCTCTTCAAGCCATGCAGTGGCTTTCTGACAGGATCCTTGCTGCTATGGAGAAAACTAGGTCACATGCTGCCGTCACTGAGTAAGATAGTCCCATGCAAGAGGCAAACTCAACACTAAAACCAGGGTAAAGAACAGACAAAACCAGACAGCGGTAGTGCATGCCTTTAATCCTAACATTGCAGAGGCAGGTAGATTTCTGTGAGTTCCAGGACAGCTAGGGCCACACAAAGAAACCCTGTTTCAAAAAACCAAAAAGAACAGAGACAAAACTAGTAAAAGCAAATGAGCATTGTAGAGGGTTGAGTCAGTGAAGTACTTAGATGTATCCTGAGAGTGATGCTTTTCTGGGAGAGGGTTGCTGAAGACCCAGCCATCAGGTGCTCAGATAGGTGTGGTCCTGCTGTGGCCAGGACAGAAGTGAAAAACTAGTGGAATGAGTAGTGAGACCCCAAAAGCACACGAGTGGGTGTGGTGATTGGTTACCCCATACTACCATTCTTCCTGCCATGACTACATCTCTGAGACTGCATCTCTGAACCTGTAAGCAACCCCCAGGTGATGAAATTGGGTAGTGCTAATAAAATCATACCATTGTATGTTCTCATAAAAAAGGTTTTCTGTAGTGAACGTAAGAACTACATGTGCTTTTACATTCTTATTTAATGTTTTATGTGTGTGGCTGTTTTGCTTGCATGCATGTCTATGTACATACCACTTGCCTAGTGCCTGCAAAGGCCAGAAGAGGATGTTGGATCCCCTGGAATTAGAGTTATAGATGGTCATGAACTACCACGTGGGTATTGGGAATAAAGCCTGGGTCCCCTGCAAAAATAGCTAATGCTCTCTTTTGTTTTAATTGAAATTTTTTTCTTACAATATATTCTGATCATGGTTTATCCTCCCCACCTTCCCACCTATCCAACTCTACACAAACCAGAAAAACAAAAACAAAACTATTTTTTAAAAAGAAAAGAACAAGAAATATGGACATAAAATTCATAAAGACACCAAATTGGAAACCATTATATATAAACAAGATTGGTAAGACAAAAAACAAACAAAAACTGACAAAACAAAGCAATATGGGAGAAAAGTCTGTAAGTTCATTTTGTGTTGGCATCCACTGCTGGGCATGGGGCCTACTCTCAAGTGGGCTTAATATATCCAGTGAGACTCCCATTGGAGAAGACCTTTTCCATTGCAAGCAGATGTCAATTGGAGAGAGCTTCTTGATCAGGCCTGAGAACTAGTGTTCACTCCTTTCTGAACAATGGGACTCCCAAGTGGCTTGAACCTGTGCAGGCCCTGTGTATGCTGCCACAGTCGCTTGAGTTTATATGTGTGTCAGTCCTATTGTGTCTAGAAGACACTTTCTTTGGTGTCTGTTTTAGTCAATGTCATCTTCCTGTGAAGAGCTACCGTGACCATGGCAATTTAACTTAATTGGGCCTTGCTTACAGGTTCAGAGATGTGTTGTCATCACGGCAGGAAGCATGGTGGCATGCAGGCAGGCATGGTGCTGGAGAAGGAGCTGAGAGCTCTGGATCTGCAGGCAGCAGGAGGAGAAAGCACACTGGTCTGTCTTGGGCTTCTGAAACCTCAAAGCCTACCCTGGTGACACATTTCCTCCAACAAGGCCACACCTCCTAATCCTAAATAGTGTCACTCTCTAATGACTATTAAAATATAGGAGCCTATGAGGGCCATTCTTATACAAGCCACCACAGTGTCATTCATCTCCTCTGGCTCTTACAATCTTTCTACCTCCTCTTCCACATAGCTGCCCAAGTCTTGAGGGGAAGGGCTTGATAAAGAGATTTCATTTAGGATTAACTGCTCCGAAGTCTCTCACTCTGTTCCTATCTACTGTAAGAGGAAACTTTGATGGTGGCTGACAAAGGCACTGATATACTGAGACTTTTGTTTTCTTAAAAAAACAAACAAACAAAAAAAAACCAGTTACGTTATGTGAATGTTTTTGTTTTAATCCCAAGTGTGGGGTATGGGATGGTTTCAGACTGTCCACAGTAGCTGACTATAATGTGTTGCATGCTCTGGCAGGGGCATAAATTTTGCCAGCTGCAGATAGTTTAATTGTGGGAACTCTTGAGAGGGTATAAATAGGAGAGCCCCAAGAGGGCCTGTGGTAGCTGCTGCTCCCTGATGTTGGGTTTTGCTGCTGCTGGATTGCTGGATATTCTGAGGAGGAAGATTGGACTTGTCCCTAGGAACCCAACAACCCTAATCAGCAGGAAATACTTTGAAGAGGTCCATGTCCCCTTTCCCCTCTAACTTTTTTTCTTGCCTACCTAATGTTGGGAGGTTAGAAGAGTTTGGGGGTGGAGAAGGGTGATAGATATAGGCACCCAAATAAAATAGCTTAAAAAATATGCCCATACCTTGATATGGGTATAGCAGAATGTTATCAGGGGTAATTTTATTGCTATATTCCTTTAGTAGCACGATAGTGTTTGGGTTTTCTCCTAGGGCTAAAGCCTGCATAGTCTCAGGGTGTTGGCCACCTGAGCAGTATCGGGCATGGGTTCCATCTTGTGTAGTTAGCCTTAAATCTTTTAAAAACAGTGATTGGTTACTCCCACAATGTTTGAGCCACTATTGCACTAGTGTATCATGCAGGCAGATCACTATTATAGATTGCTGAGTTTGTAGCTGGGTTAGTGGTTAACCTTTCTCCTCTAGCATCAACACTCATCAGTAGGAATGGAGGCTCTAGTTAGGTACACAGGTGAGATATATATATGTGTATATATAGGGCTTTACCATCAGTTTGTAGAAAGCAACTAATTGCCTTGGCATTAGGTTGAGATTTTTGTGGGCTTCCATGGAGCCCCTTTGGCCAACAACTCAACTAGATATAACTCACTTCTGACACAGGAGTTTTCACTTGGTGGCAAAGATGTCTAGTTGGAGTATTGTCTGCCCTGTTGTTTGGTGAATTCATTTAGCTTTCTTTCATATATGTATGTATATTAAGAAGCTTCTACATCAGTAGATTTCCATGTGGCCCCTCAAATGGCCCTCAGTGTTGTTTCTCCTCCTGTCCCTACCTTCCAACCCTCTTCCCTCCCCATGCTTACTTAATCCTTCTACTCCAATCTCCCCCATCTTTCTATGTCTATATATTTTATTTCTCCTTCTTTGGGAAATCCTTCCCTCCCCACTAATCCCTTACTCTATACCTAACCTCTGTGGTTATATGGATTGTCTATGCCTATGGAAGGCTTAAAAGCCAATATCCATATATAAGAGAAAAAGTGATACTTGTTTTGTGAGAGTCGGAGTTATCTCCCTCAAGATGATTTTTTTTCTAGCTCTATTTCTGGTGAATTTCATTTTTTAACAGCTGAATAATATTCTAATGTATAAATGCACCAATTTTCATTATCTGTTCATCAATTTATGGAAATCTAAGGCTGTTTCCAATTTCTTACTGTTATGAATAGAGCAGCAATGAGCAAGTATCCTTTGAATATATACCCAAGAGTTACAGCTGGATCTTGAGGGAGATCTAGTTCCAGCTTACTGAGGAACCACCATACTGGTCTCCACAGTGGTTGTACCACCAGCAATAAGTAAGTGTTTCCCTCACTCCAAATCTTCACCAGAATAAGCTGTCTTTTATTTTATTGATCTTGGCCATTGTATCTGGTGTAAGACAAAATCTCTAAGTAGTTTAGGTTTGTGTTTCCTCAATGACTAAGGATTTTGAACATTTCTTTCAGTGTTTTTCAGCCATTTGTGTTTCCTCTTATGAGAACTGTTTAGATCTGTATCCCATTTTTACAAATAGGTTATGTGTTTTCTTGATGTCCAATAGTTTTAGTTCATTATATATTTTAGATGTTAACTCCTAACTGTATGTGTGTAGAATTGTTAAAGATGTTTTTCCATTCTGTACCCTGCCACTCTGTACAAATGATGATGTCCTTTGCCATATAGAGGTTTTCTGTTTCATGAGGCCTCATTTATTAATTGTTGTTCTTAGTATCTGTGATATTGGTGTTCTGTTTAGAAAGTCTTTTCCTGTGCCAATGAGTTCAAAGCTATTTCCTACTTTCTCTTGTATCAGATTCAGTGTATCTGATCTTGTGTTGAGGTCTTTGATTGAGTTTTGGGTAGAGTGATAACTATGGATCTATTTGCATTCTTTTATGTGCAGCCATCCAGTTTGACCAGCACCATTTGTTGAAGATGCTGTTTTTTTTCCAGTGTGTATTTCTGGCTTCAGGTGTCCATAGGTGTACGGACTTATGTCTGGGTCTTCCATTTGATTCCAATCATTAACATGCCTGTTTTTATGCCAATATCATGCTGTTTTTATTACTATAGCTCTATAGTACAATTTGAAATCAGGGAGGGCAATACCTCTAGCAGGTTGTTGTTGTTGTTGAAGATTGCTTTTAGCTATTCTGGGTTTTGTTTGTTTGTTTTGGTGTGTGTGTGTGTGTGTATGTGTATGTGTGTTTTCATATGTAGCTAAAATTGTCCTTCTAATTTCTATGAACAATTGTATTGGAATTTTGATGGGGTTGGTGTTGAAACTGTAGATTGCTGTTGGTAGGATGGCCATTTTTACTATGTTAATTCTGTTAATTCATGAATACAGGAGATCTTTTCATCCTCTGATAGCTTCTTTAATTTCTTTCTTTAATGTCTTTTTTGCTTTGTTTTTGTTTTTGAGACAGGGTTTCTCTGTGTAGCCCTGGCTGTCCCGGACTTGCTTTGTAGACCAGGCTGGTCTCGAACTCACTGAGATCCGCCTGCCTCTGCTTCCTGATTAAAGGTGTCTGCCACCACCTCCCAGCTTTCTTTAATGTCTTAAAGTTTTTATTATACAAGTCTTTCACTTGGTTAGCTAGAGCTATGCCAAGAGTTTGTTTTTGTTTTTGTTTTTTAAGCTATGAAAGATATTATTTCCCTGATTTCTTCCTCAGTCTGTTTGCCATTTGTATATAGGAAGGCTACTGATTTTTTGTGTGTTATTTTTGTATCCTGCTACTTTGCTGAAAGTATTTGTCAGCTGTAGAAGCTTCCTGGTGGTTTTAGGGACTCTTGTGCATAAAATTGTGTCATCTGCAAATAAAAATACGTTGACTTTTTCCTTTCCTATTTGTGTCCTCTTAATCTCCTTCAGTTTTTTTATGGGTCTTGCTAAGACTTCAAGTACTATATTGACTAGCTGTGGAGAGCGTGAACATCTTTGTCTTGTTCCTGATTTTACTGGAAATGCTTTGAATTTCTTTCCATTTGGGTTGACATTGGCTGTGTGCTTGCTGTATACAGCCTCTGTTATTTTGAGGTATGTTCCTTGTATTTCTAGTCTCTCCAGGTCTGTGTGTGTGTGTGTGAGTTTGAGACAGAGTTTCTCTGTGTAGCTCTGGCTATCCTGGAGCTATCTATGTAGATCAGGTTGGCCTTGAACTCAGAGATCTGTTTGCCTCTGCATCCTGAGTGCTTGTATTAAAGGTCTACTGGCTCGTCACTCCTGGCTCTTCAGGACTTTTTATTATGAATGGATGTTGAATTTTGTCAAAGGCCTTTTATATATCTAATGAGATGATCGTGTGACTTTTGTCTTTCATTCTGTTTATGTGGTTGGTTACATTCATCGATTAACCTATATTAAATCTCTGTATCTCTGTATCTCTGAGATGAATCCTATCTGATCATGGTAGATAACCCTTTTGATGTATTCTTCAATTTGGTTTTATTTTATCATAGTAGAAATTTTGGTTTCTTTAAAAACTCAGTTATGTTATATAAACATGTTTTTGTTTTAATCCCAGGTGTGGGATACGGGGCTGCTTTAGTTTGTTCACGGTTGTTAACTATGATCGTCTCATGCTCTAGCAGGGGTATGATTTGTGCCAGCTGCAGATAGTTTAATTCTGGGGACTCTGAAAGGGAATAAATGCCAGGACCTCGAGAGGCCTGGAGTTGATGGCTACTGCTCTCTCTGCCACTGCTCACCACTGCTGCTGCTGGTTCATCCTGCTGCTACGTTTGCTATTGCTGGTGGCTGTGAGCTGCCCGTGGGTGCTAGGAGCGGGGTTCAGGCCCTCTGCAAGGTCAGTATGTGCTTCTTAGAGCAATCTTTCCAGCTCTGTATGTCTCTTGATATCTCTCTCTCTCTCTCTCTCTCTCTCTCTCTCTCTCTCTCTCTCTCTTTCTCTCTTTCTCTCACTCTGCCTCTGCCTCTCAGCTAGCTGCTGTGATTTCAGGTGTGAGCCACCAAGCCTAGTTAGCTCCTTATGTGTGCTCTTGGGGCCACACTACCCATTCTTTTGGCTTTTCAAAATGGCTTTGAAAACTCAAATACCTAAACCCTAGCCATTGGTATATAGACTGGTATTTAGGGAAATTAAAACATTTCATTACACTCTATTATTTTTGTGTGCATGTGGGTGTGCATGTGGGTGGAGTTCAAAGGACAGTCTTCTGATGTCAGTCAGTCCTTTCCTTCCATCTTATAGTCCTGGGACTCAGACTCCTGTGATTAGTCTTGGTGCCAAGTATCTTCCCAGGTGAGCCATCTTGCTAGCCCTATATTTAGGGTCAACTTAGCTTTAAATACATTAAAAGGTACAATTGATGGACAGAAAAGATGAAGCAAACACCGTGCCAATATGCTCAAAGAACTCTCTGGAGCTACCCTTCCATAACACCCTTCACTGTAGCCAAGAGAAAGAGCCTTGTGTTTGGTAGCGGATGAACAGGTTTGCATTTTCAGAGGACACAGGTTCTCACACTGCAACATGGGTAACACCAGAGGATTCATGCTAAGTGAAACAGACAAGCCACAAAGACAGAGACAGTGGGACTCACTTATCCTAACTCTCCAGAGAAAGTATGCATAAAGACAGTAGCATGGTGGTGACCAGAGCCTGAGGAGGAGGAGGAAACAGTTGTTTGATGGACACCGTGTTGTTTTGGAGATTGTACAATGAGCACACAGAAGTGTTCGTAGACACACGCCTTTCCTGGGCGTTAATTGACGTGCCTTAAAAATAAACCCCCAAGTAAAATGTGTTTGGACACTAAGCTAAACAAAGTGATGCCTTCATTCTGGCCATTGGAGTCACTACACTACCTTTTATATACTTGGAAATTCCCTGTGTGGTCTTCTAAATGGGAGAAAGCATGAACAGGCAAAGTATGGACAGCAAAGGATGTACTTTGTAACTTTCTCCCCTTCTAAAGATAGTGCGTGGCCGGGTTGGAGCCCCTGGCATCTCAAACAAGAATCCAGAATGACATGACTGTGAGCCTGAAGGGAGAGGAGAGAAAGAATGGTGCCGTGCTTTGGGAGGTCCAGAGAACACTGAACCGCACAACCAGGTGGACCCAAAGCTTTGGATCCAAGGCTGAAGGCATCTTCCTAGAATCACTCTCTAAAGCGCTCCCTGTGGCAGTGAGTGGCCACTGCCTGTCCAGCTTGACTGAGTTATGTGTATTCCCGAAGGCCACCTAGGTGCAGCTCAGAGCCTCCACTTGAGGAATCAGTGGACGTGGGGTTCCCTCTGGGCTCACTCCTACCCACTATGGGCGAGCTTTCCCTGCACCTTTGTGACCGGAAAGAGTATTAGATAGTCACTCTGCCTTTCACTTCAACTGGGTATGACAGAAAATGCAAAACTCTTCTTCTCCTTTATACAAGATAAGACTGTTTCTCAAATAAAAGGAGTCAAATGAGGGAGTCCAGAATGGGTGGGGAATTTCCCACCACCAGGCACCCAGGCTTTTAATTAGCCGGGTGTCTTCCACCTGCCAGCTGCATGGCCTCCAGCCGTGATCTCTGCATTCCAGCCAGAGGAGAGGAGAAAGACCTTTCTCTAACCAAGGGCGTTTCTTGGAAGTCCCACATAGTGTTGTCCAGTATCCTTGGCCAAAATTCAGGATTGTGGCTATAGTCAGTAGAAAGAGAAGCTGGGAAAAGGACCCCCCTTCCCCGCCCCCCAGACGCTGTGGTTTTTGAGTCAGAGTTTCCACTGTATCTTAGTCTGTCTTTTCTCTCTGCTTCTCTCCCGCCTGTGCTGGGGATCTAACTCAGGGCTTCCCCAGAGCAGAAGGGGCTTAACTAGCCTGGCAGGAAGCATCCTCAAATGTTACAAAGAATGGGAAGGGAGAGGCGAGGTGTCCTAGCACAGAAGGAAGAGGAGAATAGGCTTCTGGATGAACAGGGGACGTCCAACTCCCAGGAAAAAACATCGCCATGGCCAGGAGGAGCTAATCCGGATGCGCCCACCCCGCGGGCTACGCTCTCTCTGCAAGAACTCGGGTTTATTTTGAACTTTACAATATGAATGTAAGTATAATGGACCCTTGTTTTCAATCTCTTCTGATTCCAAGCTGCCCTTTCAGCTTCTACCCACAGAAAAGGTCTCTCCGGTCCCTCTGCGGGGGAAGCTTCCGGTCGCCCCCCCCCCCCCCCCCGCACCCCTTTCCATTATTGTCAAGTTCATCCTGCTGCCGCAAATTGCTGCGCTTAGGAGAGAAAGCCGCTGCGTTGCTCAACTATCCCTCTTCCGCTTTTCTAACTACCCTGATACCTAGACTGGCAGCTTCTCTTTTAGGGAGGCGCCTGCTACTTGGGTGGACAGTCAGAATTATTTGCATGATCTAAACCACCGAAACCACATGATAACCTGTTTGGAGATTTGATTCACGATGTCCACTTCCTCCAAGACCAATAAGCAAAGGTCTTCTGGGGAGTGGGAAGGCCTCTGTCCTGCTTCTAGTGAGTGGGAAGGCCTCTGTCCTGCTTCTCCATCTGAGTTGGCTCTTCCAAAGCAGCTTCGTTTCTCAGACTGACAGAACTGTCACTAGGTCACAGTAAACCACTTAACTAAGTTATGCTAACTAACCCTCACAGGCCACCAGGCAGGCACTATCCTCTAGTTCTCCACTTTGTACCAACTTTCTCTGTCATCACTCTGCTCTCTTTCCCGAGCTCCTGAGGTGTCCCCCCATAAGCTCTCCATGTGTCCTGTGTCGCCAGCCTCAGACACTATAATTTTTGAACACCAAGTGAGAATCTCCACTTAAATGACCTGTATGGCGCGCCACATAATTTCTTTCTGTGCCTGAGCTCCCCGTCCCCCAACCTGGTTTCCCGTCATTCTGAGCTACTCAGGTCATCCTGAGCTATCTTTGGAACCCCATTTGTCCCTGAACCTCTGTATTATCTGGACCTCATAACCTTACTGTTCTGGACCTGGACAGTCCTGCCCAACCTTTGAAGCAGAGCCAGGCTAGGAGTCACACTTAGCACAAGGCTTCTACCATCAGCACCCACCCCACTGTATCTTTAGCTTTTGCCCAAGTTATCAGGGAGCGGGTGGCTTCAAACTTGGGCATGGTGGCTTCCCATCTGGTGGCCCGCTGTTGGCTTCTGGGCCTCAGCCTGAGTCCACCTTTGTGCAGGGACGTGAGCCTCTTTGCAAGTCCCGCAGTATGTGATTCCTGAGGGCCGTGTTCCACAGTGATGTCTTCCAAATTTGGTTCCTCACCCGCGCCGTGCCTGAGTTCACGTTACCACGTCTTCCTCTGCCACTGGTGATTGTGCAATCAACCACCTCCACATCCCATAGCCTCAGAATTAAGTAGCGCTTGGTGCCCCTGTCACCTCCCAGCCCTTAGCCCCAACTCTGCGCAAGTGAGTTTGCCTGGCTCTCCCCGCAGTGTTCTGACACGGTGCCTGTGTTGTGAGTCGCCGGGGGATGCAGAGGGAGGGCCCAGCCCACGAGCAGCCCTTGGCTGGGTCATCCTAGAGCGTCCGGACTCCGATGTTGCACAATCGCTGGGAGTGTATCAGGCAGCCCAATGATTTCCTCTGAAACGCTGCGCGCAGGCGTCCACAGTAGTCCAAGTGCCTTGCACACTTTCGTGTCTAGAGCGCACGGGACAAGGGTCCCGGGTTCTGTCTGGGTCAGTTGGACCCAGAGTCACTTACGCCCAGTGAGAAAGACTCGCACTCCTTTTTCCTTCCGCTTGCCTTAAGGGCACCTGGATATCTCAAGACTCGCACCCAGGTGTCTTGGATGTCGCCCAAGCAGCTCTAGGCGTGTCAGGGACCCCGAAGTGAGAGGCCGGGTCCTGTCCCAGGTGGGCAAAGGCCGCACCGAAGTAAAAGCGCTCGGTGAGTCAGCGGTCCGCGAGGAGGCCGGCCCTCGAGGCACCGCCCCTGGGTGGAGACCCAAGTCACCCACGGTCCGGCCCCGGCGAAGTTGCCGGCCTCGCTGCACTTCCCGGGCTGGGTGGCCTGGATCCCGCAGACATGGCCAGCGGGGCGGCAGAGAGGGGACTCGAGCCCCCGGCCTTACAGCGTCATCCAGAAGCCAGCGCACAGCGCCTGGCCCAAGGCTACGGGAAGGGCAGCATGAGCGAGCTGAGGGACCAGGAGTTCGGTCGCCTGGCAGGTGAGGGACACGCTCGGGGACATCCGGTACTGGAACTTACAAGGGAGGTTAGTTGTCTCATTTAGGGCGCACTTGGCACTTGATCTTAGCTAAAAGGTCAAGAAGAGATGGACTTTCCGGAAATCGAAAGTCTGGAAGGGATTGAGAGCACCGGCTGGATGCCGCCGGCTCCCAGGCTGTCCCATCCATAGTGGCAGGACTTCTTGCTATGGTTGTTGCATAGATTGATCCGTGCTGCGAGACCAGCCTGGCGTCTCTCACCACACACTGCAAATGGAGCTTGGGTTCCCTTTGTCCTCTTACTATTTCCAGGAGAATACCCGCCCCCAAAGATTCCACCGTAGCTAAAGTCACACAATTTATTGAGCAGAGGCACTTTTTGGGTGCCCCACATGGGACCAGGGAAGCGAGGGAGGCCACTGCATTGTTTGGAAAAGCGACTTTGGGGCCAGCCGGGGAGTCCAGAGACCGGGATCAATCAGCTGACAGGTCTTGCGAGGCCACGCCCCTCTCTCCATAGGGCTGTCCTTTCAGTACAGTAGTTTTTTTTTTTTTCCGAAACATTATTTTTATTACTACTATTACTATTGGCATTTTAAACAGGGTTCCGTGTAGTTGCGCAGTTTAGATTGGCTTTGAACTCGCTATGTAGGAGGCTTGCCTTGCACCTTTGATCCTCTTTCCTCTGCCGCTGCAACGCCCAGTGCCAGGCGTGCCCTAAACTCGCTGGCATCAAGCCTCATTTTTCTCCTTCTGCACTAGAACAATGCTCGATCTGAGCTCTAGCGTGCTAGGAAACGGGAAGAATTAGAGAAGTACGCAATTTGAGCTTTAAGAACAGGCGGAGCCTGTGAGCCCGTGAGCTGGAGCGGATCACAAAGTAGAACCTGTTGATTGAGTTAGAAATTAAGCTCAGATTAACTGCAGGTGTAGCAGAGCCCAGCCCACTGCTGCGGGTTGAGTACCCACCCGCCTTTAGTCACGGACCTTGCCTGGGAAGGGGCCAGCTCCATCAACTTCAGAGCCCACTGTGGAGCAGGAAAGTCAGGGTCCAGGGACTTTGATCCCTCAGGTGTCTGCCCTGCTGTGTGTCCTTTCCTCATTCGGAATAGTAGCTGTTTTTTCCATTGGGGGCGTGGGGAGCTGTGGCCTCCTCCCTGTGTCTCCGTTCCTACTCTGTAGAGAGAGCCTTCCTACCAACTCCCTACCCCATTCTTCCCTGTGCCTTGTCACTGGCTGGAAATAGCCCTTCAACTTCTTTGCTCCCTCCCACCTTCCCTCCCTCCCTCTCCCCCTCTCTCTCCTGCCTTTGCTAGGGAAATTTCCTACCAAACAGAGATAGTCTGATATGAATATTTACAGGCACGGAGGGCAACAGGCCCCCTCTCTTTCTAAAGTAAATCCCAGAGCCTAGCAAATAATTATTTCAGTGCCACTGGTCCCTAATCTTCTCGGATTCTCTCCAACCTTGACCTCTCACACCCTCAACACTACCTTAAAAGTAAAGGTCTGTTCAGGCCCCTCCAGGCTCCACTCCTTTCTCTCAGAGAACAGCACCCAAACATGACATTAGCTTGTAGCAGCCAGTCCTCCAGGCTGGCCTTTAAAGCCTTTTAACACCCACAGTGATGCTATGTAGGTTCTTTTTTATTTTATTTTTTGAGATGGTCTCACTTTGCACTCAGCCTTGAAGCCCACTATGTAGCGCACTCTGGCTTCAGTCTTGTGATGATCCTCCGGTCTCAGCTTCTGAAGTGGTGGGGTTATAGGTGAGAGCCACTGCACCCAGATGGGTCCTGTATTTATTTAGCAAATTCCCTGGTTGTATTGTGGCTGAAGTAGACCTTCACCTTCCTCCCTCACTCAGAAAGAGGGATTCACTGTACAGTCCTGGCTTGCCTGGGGCTTTCCGTGTAGACTAGATTAGTCTTGAACTCACAGAGGTCATCTGCCTCCATCTCCACCATGCCTGGCTTGAAGTACACTTTGCGAGTGCACATTTGTGTAGGTCGTGTGTATGAAGGCAAGAAGATGACGACAGTGTCTTCCTCCATCACTCTACCTTACTTCTTGAGACAGCGCCTCTCCCTGGCGTGGAGCTTGTCTAGACTGACTGGGTACTAAACCCCTGGCTTCACCTCCGCAGCAGAGGCACTGGAGGTGTGCGCCACCATGCCCAGCTTTTGTATGCCCGTCTAAAGGATGCGATTCTGGCTTCCAGTGTGGTCGGTGAGCACTCTACCCACCGGGAAACCTTTCCATTCATGAAGTGGACTTCTGTGGACTAAACAGGCACCTTTTCCTACCTCTGAAATAATGGAGAGAATATTCACAGAGAGCGGCTTTCCTCTGCCTCCCAGAGTGCTGGGATTACAGCTGTGCACTACCCTGCCCAGCTGAGCCAGTGTTCTTGGCAGATGCGCCATCTCTCCAGCTCTCATAGGAACATCTTAGTGCACCGACTTGGATGACCAGTGTCTTTCTTTCAGTTTTATTCCACAATCCTCAGTAAAAGGATTATTACTAAAAGGATGATGTTTTTAAATTCTCTGAGAATTTCATATAATATATTTTGACTATATTCACTTGCCACTTCTCCCCCAGATTCTCCCAGACTCAACTTCCCACAACCTCCGAACTCTCTCTCTTTTATAACCCACTGAGTTCAATTTGTGCTGACCACATTTTAATGATATCAGAGTCAAAAGATGACAAATGAGATAGAAACATGGCCAAAGACCCCGCCCTGGGCTCCAGATGCAGTTATCACAGCCAGTGGCTATCATCAGTTGCTTTTCCAGCAGTTGTCTGTGTTTGTATCTGTGTGGCTCCCTTTTTCCTATGAAGAGCAACTGTAACATTCCCCACTTTCAGACACCATATGTACTTAAGAGTGTGGAGATGTAACTAATAATGGTGATTTTTTTTTTTTTTGGTGTGTGTATGTGTGAATGAAAATGTTCCAGAATTAGGTAATGTAAGCATATCACAACCACACTATGTTGTACACTTATAGAGGATAGATTTTTATGGTTTATGAGTTATATCTCAATGCAATTATTGTAAAGTAAACAAAAATCTACCCTGTAAAGCACAAACTGCTAAATGATTTAAAAAGAAATAGATGTATTCATTTTTTATAAATTTGAAATAGTATCCCAGAATTTGCTTTGCGTGAGTTCTTTGTGCGTGCGCATGCACACACACACACACACACACACACACACACACACACACACTTGTGCATACATGCAGGTTCACAAGTATGTGTGAGCACCTGTTAAGAGCATAAGTCAACCTGTGGTTCTTTAGGCACCATGGAGACAGGGGTCTCTCATCACCCTGGCACTTGTGATGAGAGCAGGATGGCTGACCAGAGAGCGCCAAGGATCCACCTGCTTTTGCCTGCCCAGTGGTGGCATCGCAAGCTTGGAGTCAGGAGATCAAAGCCAGATTCTCACATTTACATGGCAAGTACTTTACCGGTTGAGCCCTGGCCCCATGCCATGTCAGCTCCTGTCTCCTGTCAGGACTCTTGAAGTACATGCTATGGGGGCATCCTAGTTCAGTCTCGTGATTTTATGATACTGTATTGAACATCTTCCCATGGAAGTCATTTATGCAAAACCCTAGGTATTTCTGAGATATACATGCAGAAGGAATTGGTGGGGCAACATGACTTTACTTAAGGGGTGACTGGTGTTGCCCAAGTGTTACTCCACAAAGTTGCCCTAATTCACCCTCTTGCAGCCAGGTGCCATTCATTGGCTTGCTGTCCACATCCTTGCCCTCTACAGGAAGGCGGTAGTACTCTTTTGATCTCTGCCACTCTGATCCGCAAGCCATCGTATCTCCAGTTAGCCTTTTGTCCTCAGGGCAAGGCTGCAAGGGTTGCTTCTACCCTTTATCTTCTCTGAAGCTCTACTAGTGAGTCTAGGCTCGAGGACAGTGGAGCATTGTGGGAAAGAAAGATCAGGGCTCACCTTTCCCGGAAACATACAGCTTCCAGAACAGGGTGTGAGTGAGTGCAACACTGCTGTTTCATCATTTGTCCCAAAGGCCTGATGGGCACTTCCTGTGTCAGGTGTCTTTCCAGGCTGGTAAGAAAGCCACTTATCAAGTAGGCGCCCAGGCTCTGTGCTTATATTAAGGAACATAGGTCAAGAGGTTCAGGGATATCAGCTGTGTTGAAAGATGTTGAGACAGGTGGGCATGGCGCTGCACACCTGGGATCCCAGCTGTGGGGAGGTGGAGGCTGAATGATCAAAACCACAAAGGTATCCTTGACTACATGAGAATTTGAGGCTAGCATGGGACAGGGGAAATCATGTCTCAAAAACAAACACACAAACAGAAACAAAAGAATGGGTACCGGTGTGTTCACACTAGTCAGCTTTACACGAAGTGGCTGGGAGACAGGTGGAGAATACCCTGCAGCTTTATTTGTGATTTTCCTCCCCCAGGAAGTGTCTACCTTGACCATGCAGGAGCCACCTTGTTCCCCCAAAGCCAGCTCACAAACTTCACTAAGGATCTCATGGAAAACGTCTATGGTAAGGAACGCCACGCACACTGATTTCTGATTAATCCATTAATGTGTGTTTAATCCTGCTGGATCCATGGAGAACATGGAGAACGAATGGAGCAGAATGGGACCCACACCAGATGGAGGGACAGACAAGCATCCTGGGTCATTACATATCACACACATGGGTCTGAGGTAGAAAGTTCCAGCTCGGGGACACACAGACCACTCTTCCAGAATGGATTGGAGTCAGAAAGAGAAAATGGGTTTGAAAGTGCTGGGTTTGGTGGGGGGAAGGCACTGTCCAGTGCAGAGGGCAGGGGTCACGAGGAACATCATTCATTCACTCTACTGAGTCACTGTGGTGTGTGGATTGTAGTAATAATACTACATTAGAACATTAGAAGAAAATATAGCTCCTGTAGAGGAATTTTAACTCAGAACATGGCTGCTCCGACAAGATGTCACATCCAAACCTTCTAGGTCTCTGTGATCCAGCTGGAATACAGACACGCCTTTAGTCTTGAGTTCAAGGTCAGCCTGGTACAGAGCAAGTGTCAGGTAAAGAAAAGCTTAGTTCCAGGCGTGGTGGTTCACGCCTTTGATCCCAGCACTCAGGAGACAGAGGCATGCAGATCTCTAGTTCTAGTCAGTGCTGTTCAGGCAGTTTGCTTGCGAGTGAGCTGAGAGGCAGTGCAGTGGAGTGGAGTTTGTGGCAGTTCAGTTCGTGGAACTCAGAGGCAGGTTTTTTGTTTGTTTGTTTGTTTTAACCAGGAGAGTTTTACAGAGAGAAGTTGGAGAACAAGCTCGACACAGGTGGAGACAGAACGAGCCAGGAAATGAGAAGGAGCCAGAAGATTAGAGCAGATTGCTAGAGTTAGCTTGAGGCCAAGCACGGCAATTCAGTCAGAGCTGAAAGAGAAGCCAGATGGAATCAGTCAACTCGGAGAAGAGTTTGAGCCAGAACAGCTGAGTTAAGCCAGCCAGGCGGAGTTCAGAAAGAGCTAGGAAGGGTGAACTTATTCAGCAGTAAGTCTCAGAGGCTGAAAACATTCTAGGCCTAATTAGATTGTATGGAGGCTCAAAGCTTCCAGAACTAGGCCTAGGTTAGCAGACCGAGGCAATAAGCCTCAGAGACAACAATTAACATCAGGAGAATAAAAGACTGCTTCTACAAGCTCCTTTCTTGGGGGAGACTTCGGTCTAGACCTGGAAGACCAAGGCCTTAATCAAACGAGCTCCAGCTAAATGTGCTTAGCACCTGTGTGCAGAGGTGGCTGGCGTCGTGGGTACCCGCATTTGCAGGAAGACAGTAGGTTTGGCAGTGTGCACAATAGAGGAGTTGGGAGGGGAGCAGATGCTGGACGATGAGCCAGAACTGGGACAGCAGGAGGAGACACCATGCAGGCAGTTGTGACAGCAAGAGCTGGGATCCAGGACCCTAGAGGGCAGGAGAATAGATAGGAGACAGACAGGGCCCAGCCAGGGCACACTGGGTGATTTGGCAGTGGTCACTATCCTAGGAAGGACAGGTAGTCATCCAGAGCATTCGGCAGCAGCATAGTGTGCTCAGCGGATAACTCAGAAGAGGGAGTGAGAAAGCAGGAGCAGCGATGAGATGAGCAATGTAAATGGCGACCAGTTGACCCATACACCACTCACTGAGCACTGAGCATGTTTTAAGTGCCTCCCGAATGCGTGGGGTGTATCATCGCCACTCATCTTATGCCACTCTAAGAGCCATAGACTGTGTTATTGAGCTTATGTAGTGTAACTGTTCCCTCCAGGTTGGACTTGGCCTCCATCTTGAGTGAGGGCACCTGTGGTCACCCGAATGGGTCTCTCACAGGAGAGGGCCTATTGATAGTCCCTGGTGGGAGGCTGATGAAGGGGCTTGTGGGACTCAACTCCCCAAGGGCCACCTATCATCCCCAAGGTTTATACAGGAGAAAAGCAATTGACTGGGTTGGGACTATTCTGTGGTTGGACTATTCCGTGGGCAGTTCTTACGGTATAGCTACCTTTGAGTGACCCACACTCTTGTGGGTGAGTCCAGGAAACTTGATAGTCCACCAAGCTGCTCTCTGATGGAGTGTTTTCTTTGGCCTTGATGCTGTCTTTGATCGTTCTATGTCCTCCCCGGAAAAGTCTCATGACATCTTGATTCACAGGTGAGCAAATGGAACCAGAGAAAGGGCAAGTAACTAAACTAATGTTACACACTTAGAACGTTCTGGAGCTGGGGAACTAGGGCCACTGGGAGCTGTATTTCTATTTCTAGGTAAGTTGGATCTAGGGCCTAAGTTCAAGTCTCCCCACTCCAAGATGCCTCCGTTCAGGATAGTGTATTTTATGCCACAGATGCGCACAGGGGGTGAGTCTTCACGCTGAGCAGTCGGGAGATCTTTCAATCTGAGGAGGTCCTCAGAGAAGGCGCCAGTGAGGGATTTTATCTTGACTTTCATCTATGATTTGCAGAGAGACCTGAAATTCTCCTTCTGTAGCTTTGGCCAGTGGCATAACTATGGGAAAACAGTTATCCCCAGAGATGGCAGTCTCAAGATCTAGGTGTTTCTAAAGACACAGGGTTAAAAAAAAAATGATCTGAGGAAGGGTGCCAAGAGTGTGTGCCAAGTCCCACAGGTTGCTGGCTGACTTGAAAGGAATGTGTGGCAGATGCAGCGCCCAGGCATCCACTGTGACCCTTTGATGTTAAGGAAGAAGACTATAAAGACAATAGGTCAAACCTGCATCAGTGCGCGTGACTTGTCCTCTGGGAATGTCGGTGTCTGGCCCTGCAGACCAGCCTTTCCAGATATCAGTGTTGGAATCAGTTACTTTAAAAAAAAAAAAAAAAAAAAAGGTTTGACCACTGAACAAAAAGCAACTTAAAAGAGGAAAGGTTTGGTTTTGCTGATGGTTCGTCGTGGGGGAGGGGGCGGGGCATGGTAGCAGAGGCGGCAGGCCACATCCCTGGTGCAGTCAGGAAGCAGAGAGAAAAGGAAGAGCTGGGGGTGTGAAACCTTAAGGCCTTCTCCCATTGACTCACTTCCTCCAGCTAGGGACCAAGTTTTAAACACATTTAATGTTGAAGTCACTACCGGGCTCATATTTAAATGAGTTTTGAGGGAGATCATGGCACGTGGGGACACACAGGGGAACACAAAGAAAAGGAAAAGTTTTCTCAAAGTCATTGAAAGGAAAGGTGTGTTTGGTGAGTCTTTAGTGTTGCAAGTAGGTGCAGGAGGAAGGACAGAGCCAGCAGAGGTGGTGGCAATTACTGAGGACTAATTCAGTTGGGGGTGTGGCTCTGTCTAGTAACCAGAGGAATTAATGGACAGATTCCCTGGCCACCTCAGGGGAGTTTGCAGAGGAAGTCTTGGGGCTGGCCTGGCTGCCTCTGTGCCGATGTTCTGCCCCTGAATCCTCTTCCTAGGTCCCATTTTGTCTTACAAATAAGCAGAGTGTTTTTCTTATTTAACAGATCTATTAAGTTATAATTTATACATTATAACAGCCATCTAATTCATTTGTGGAATTCAGTGATTTTTTTAAAAAATTACTTTGTTTTATTACTTTAAGTGTATGGGTGTTTCGCTTGCATGTATGTCTAGATACCAGTTTTGTGCAGTGTGCTCAGAGGCTAGAAGGGGATGTTAGGTGCCCCAGAACTGGAGTCACAGATGGTCATGACCTGCTATTTGGATGCTAGGAATTGAATCCAGGTCTTCTGGAAGAACAGCCTCTGCTCTAACCACTGAGCCATCTCTACCCCTTCAGTGATTTTTAAGTGTTCTCAGTGAGTGATTCAGCTATCACAAGTCAGTTAGACGGCTTCATTTCTCAATGAAACTCCCAACCACTCATAGTTAAGCCCATTAAATCTCTCTCTCTCTCTCTCTCTGTCTCTCCCTCCCTCCCTCCCTCCCTCCCTCCCAGCTTCTTCATATATTGAAATCATACAGCATGCAGCTTCTTGTGACTATATGACTAGAGTCTTTTGCTTAGTGTTTTTGTTTATTTGTTTGTTTTTGGAGGCAGAGTTTCTATGTGTAGCCTTGGCTGTCCTGGACTTGTTTTATGGACTAGGCTGGCCTTGAACTCACAGAGATCCGCCTGCCTCTCTCTCCCAGAGTGCTGGGATTACAGGTGTGTAGCACTGTGCCCAGATATGGCATTATTTATTTATTATTATGTATATAGTGCTCTGCCTGCATGTACACCTGCATGCCAGAAGATCACATTATATATGGTTGTGAGCCACCACGTGGTTGCTGGGAATTGAATTCATGACCTCTGGAAGAGCAGTCAGTGATCTTAACCACTGAGCCATCTCTCCAGTCTCTCTGTGTCTGTATGTTTTAAAGACTTTTACTAGTGTATATTAACTATACATAATGATGGGTATCATTATGGCATTTCCATCAAAAGATAAACAATGTGTCCTGATCATATTCACCCCATGATCTTCTCATGTCCCCTTCCCACTTCTCCAGACTCCTTTCTTTCTCTTAACTGGTTCCCGTCAACTTTCATGGCTTTTGGGGTTTGAGTGTGAGCCGATGAGTTTAACTAGGGTTGCTTATGGGAGAATGATTGACAGGACCATGGGCAACTTACCAGTTGCTACTTCACTGGAGAAAATGTCTCTCCTTCCCCCGTCAACTATCAACCGTATATAGGTCTCTAGGGATGGCTAGGTCTGTATGAGCCCCTGTCCTTCTCCATCATAGGATGCCGATAGACCCAATCTTGTGCAGGTATTATATTGGTAATTAAAGATGTCGTAAGTTTTAGGGAGCAATGGACATGTCATTCATGACTAGAAGACAGCATCCTACAACACTCTCTGGCTCTTAGATTCCTTCTGCTGCCATTTGCATGATGTTTCCTGAGCCTTGGAGGGGGTTGGTATTGATGTCTCATTGGTGGCTGAGCATTCAACAGTCACTTGTTCTCAGCACTCTGACAAGTAATTGCCACCCACTGCAAAAGAAGTTTTTCTGACCAAAGCTGAGAGCATCACTAATCTATGGGCATGGATATTCATTTTTACAAGGCAGGATGACAGACACATTGTATCTGTTTATCAGAATACTGGCTTCCCTACTAGGGCCTATGATATCCCTAGCCATAGGCTTTTGACTGGGTTTACATTTCCAAATGTGCACTACTTTCCATAGGCTCAACCAGAAAGCAGTTGGTTGCCTTCATAGAAGTCATGCCACTATTGCAGCAGGTAGGCAATTTTTCCTCCCAGCAGCCCACATAGTACCTTCTGCATTATAAAAAAGCCTAGCATGTTTTTGATGTTCATTCATACCATAGCCATAGTTTGTTCTTTTTCATTGCTAAATAGTTGTCCACTGTCTGGGATTGATGTATTTTCCTGTCTGTCCACAGTCACTAGCCGTTTCTGTTGTTTCCAGAATTTGGCTTCATGACTAGAACATTTGTGAATTCTGTATGGATATAAGCATTTATTCCTTTTGAGTAGGTACCAGGAGTGGAACTGCAGGAGCGCATGGGGATTTTATGTTTTAGGGCCTTGAGAAATGGAGGGAGAAGGCTTTGAAGGGGCACAGGGAGAGACCATATTGTAACTCTAAGGCTTTGTCTCTGTAACCTTTCAGGTAATCCTCACAGCCAGAACATCACCAGCAGACTCACCCACGACACTGTGGAGCAGGTCCGCTACAGGTAAGCCGTAAGGGAGGCCTGCCTAAGCTGGTTACCTAGGTCGACAGACTTCCTAGTAGAGAGGTCTGCCTCCCACAGAGCTTCTGAGGGGGCTTCAGGCTGAATTCAGCCAAAAAGCAATGCGCATATGACAGTAACCAGCAGGCCAGAAGGCAGGACAAGAGTCAGTACAGCATGGCTCAAGAAACACAGGTGGCTCTGAGTCAGGGCTGGCGTGGTGGGAGTGGCCCAGGTTCCCAGTTATATCTTCTGAAAGAAGCACCATTTTCTGGCCTCCCTATTTATAGATTGTTGTATTAGGTGTTTTCATGTATTCACAATCCCCTTGCCATTTTGACACAGAGCAGCCTGCAGCTTGCCTCTAACTCTCTGTGTGGTAACGCAGGCCACGAATCCTGATCCTCCTGCCTTCACTTTCCAAGCGCTGGGACTGCAGGTGTACACCACTATACTCAACTACCCCATTATTTTCACTTGTCTTTACACGTCAGAGAGCCCTTTAATCGGTCTCCGTGTATAATAACTGCTTTCTGATAAGTGATCTTCATACGCTATAGGTTACTTAAATCCAAACGATTTCAAATTTGAAAGTGGTATCAGTCTTGGATCAGGGCACCAGTAGTAAAAACAATGTAAAACAGGCTGCTGACTTAAAATTCATTGTTGTAGGGGCTGGAAAGATGGCTCAGAGGCTAAGAGTACTTATGACTCTTGCAGAGGCCCCAGGTTTGGTCCCCAGCAAGGTGGCTTATAGCTGTCTATAATGAGTTCCAGAGGATTTGATGCCTTCTGTCTTCCTTGGGCACCTGCACACACGTGACACACATGTATATTCTTAGCAGCGCACATAAGAAAATAATAAATGAATGAATAAATATTTTTGGAAAAATCATTGTGATAAGAGTAGGGACAATATGAAGATAAAAGTGTTTTCAAATAATATGCAGGTTGTTACAGATTTAAAACACTTTAAAGATGTCTTTATTTGATGTGTGAGTGTTTTGAACGCATGTATATATGGGCATCATGTTCATTCCTCATGCACACAGAGGTCAGAAGAGGGTTCAGAACCTTTGGAACTGGAGCTACAGATGGCTGTGAGCTACCAGGTGGGTACTGGGAATCCAACCCAGGCCCTTGGCAGAACAAGAAGTGTTTTCAAATGCTGAGTCATCTTTCCAGCCCCTTTATAGATTTTTTAAAATTATAATTTACTTATTAAGAAGGCCTGGTCCTGTACCTAAGGCCATTCTAGGTCACTCTGGAGCTTACTATGTATGCTGGAGATTTTTTTTTTTCCTTTTTCTTTTCTTTTCTCTTTCTTTCTTTCTTGCATTCTGGGTTTACAGGATCCGGTAGCCCCCTTGGTTTATGAAATACTGGGGTCTGAACCCAGGCTTCTTGCATTCTAGGCAGGCCTCAGCTTCATTCCTATGTTGTGCCCAGATGTGCGGAGATGGAACTCCAGAGGCAAGAAGTTTAAATTTGATGTTTTCGAGAATTCAAGGTTGTCCTTAGCTAAATAGAACGTTCAAGGCCAGCCTGCAATGCATGGCTTCCCCTGCCCTGCCTTAACTACACAGCAGTGGCCGAGCGTCCCTGGAAGGTAGAGATGCCCTACTGAGTAGACCTAAGACAACATGGAAACATTGAGGCTGGAGCAGAGACCCCGCTGTGACACTGTGCTTCTTTCCAGGATATTGGCTCATTTCCATACTACCCTGGAGGACTACATTGTGATCTTCACGGCTGGGAGCACAGCAGCTCTCAAGCTAGTGGCAGAGGCATTTCCGTGGGTGGCGCGGGCCCCAGAGAACAGTGGGAGTCACTTCTGTTACCTCACCGACAACCACACCTCTGTGGTGGGAATAAGGAAGGTGACTGCAGCCATGGGTGTCACATCTACCCCAGTCAAGCCAAAGGCCATGTGGTCAGCGGAGGCAAAGGCTGCTGGAGCCTGTGACAGCGACTGTCAGCTTCCACACCTCTTCTGTTACCCAGCTCAGAGTAACTTTTCAGGCACCAGATACCCGCTGTCGTGGGTAGACGAGGTCAAGTCTGGGCTGAGGAGCCCCGTGAGTGTGCCTGGGAAGTGGTTTGTGCTGCTCGATGCAGCCTCCTATGTCAGCACCTCACCCTTGGACCTGTCAACTCACCGGGCTGACTTTGTCCCCATCTCCTTCTATAAGATTTTTGGGTTTCCCACAGGCCTGGGTGCTCTGCTTGTCAACAAGCACGTGGCTCCCCTGCTTAGGAAAGGCTACTTTGGAGGAGGGACTGCAGCCGTCTACCTTGCAGGAGAAGACTTTTACATCCCGACGGCATCGGTGGCAGAAAGGTAACCGTGCCATTGGGTGTCCTGTGTCCTTCACTAAGGCAGGGGTGGCATGTGTGACCTATAAGGCTGCAAGTGGAACCAGGTTTGGAACCCAGGTCAGGGGGAGTTTAATGTCACCAGTAGGCCAGTCTAGGGCAGGGTTCAGATCCAGGAGGCAGGGATCAGCCGGAGTGTGCTATGGGTGGCTCTGGGAACTCTCTGTACCTTGTGGTAGCTTCTCTGGGGTGGTGGAGCAGATCGGCAGGTAAGACTTGCAAGAGAAAGGAGTAAAAAGCCTGCAGGAAAGTTAAGAGTGGTGGATGCCAGGCTTTGGCGTCACAGTGCTGGTGAGAGATGACAGTAATCAGGCAATGATCTTAAAAAAGATGCTACTTTGAAACACGCGTGCAAACAGTTCTGGGCAAAGTCAATTTCCCAGCAGCAGGTAGAGTGAACTCTGCTTAGTGCCTTGGCACAAATTACCTAAACCCAAAGCCAAAACCTGGGGGAGGAGTGCTGGCGGCAACCTCTATGATCCGGGCTGAGAGTGGTTACCAAAACCACCAAGAGCAGGCTGCCACTGGCCTTGCAGGTCTCAGGCCTTTTCCTCCAGCTGCAGGGTGGCTGTGTGACTCTTACCAAGGGCTTTCCCAATGGGGGAAGGCGGGGCCCAGACTGCTGAATGTGTGTGATGTCAAAGTGGCCACTGACCCAGGGGACACTGTGAGGATAGGGTAGGGAACTAGTTACCCACTTGGAGGCTGAGAAGGCCCGAGGGGAAGGTAGCTCAGACTCACGACCCCCTCCCCCTGCCCCAGTTATTCTGCAGCTGAAGATGACCTTGAACTTTCCATCCTCCTGTCCCCATCCTGGTCACTTGGGTTTTGCTAAAGTCATGTTAAAGCCATCCAGCATTTCTGCCCCATGTCACATCTGATTCTCTGATGCTCTCCTGCCACTGTCCTGCCGCTCCAGGTAATGTGCTGGGTTTCTGTGAAGCACTGTGTGTTAGAATATAGGCAGCCCCTGCTAGCCTGCCTCTAGGTTGCTTAGCAACCTCTGAGGTCATCACCTGCCAACACCAGGTGTGTGTCAGACGCACATCAGCTCCACACCAGCACCAGATATAAAGGACTGACTGTCACTACACGGTCTCTCTCCCCCGACCGCCCCCCCCCCCCAATTTTCTTTCCCACTCCCTGTGTCTGGGACTTCTCCTCTTGTCTCCTGTCTCTCTCTCTCTCTGTCTCTCAGTTGCTCTCCCACTGTCTCTCTGTCTCTTTCTACCCTCATGGTGCATTTAGGCTCTAACTTCTCCCCCTTCCCTTCCCTCAAATAAATCTCTTCATAGCAGATCTGTTGCATGGCATCTCTCTTTGTACATTACCCCTCGCACCTCGCAGACTCCCTTCCTTTCTAGAATGCCACTTCCCTCAGAAACTGTCAGCTGGACTCCTCTCCCTGTCTGACTTAGCCGCCACTCAAGCCTTCATTAGAGAGGGCTTGGCCTGGCCACACCGTCTCTGCGGTTGCACCCTCCTGCCTTGCTGTGATGGCTGCTTGTTTCTCTCTTGTTTCTCTGCACGTGTTTGCTGAGCCTTGTTCCCTGTTTTATAGGCCATGCTGTAGGAAAGGAGGCTGCCTATCAGTTCACTGCTGTGTGCTTAGCACCTGAACAGTGCCTGAGACACAGGGAACCATCAGCCATGAGCTGATATAAATGCTCATGAAGTAAATGGTTATGCAGTGTAAACATATTAAGCATTTTGACAGTCATATCTTTGATATTAATGAGCGTTTCATATTTAACACAAACCCATGTTTCCATACATTTTGGAACAAGACAGTTTTCTCAATGAGGCTCAGTGGGATCGCCTTAACTTGATGACTTGCCAGTGGTGCCCTCTTGTGGTCAGAGTACAGTATTTCAGGAGTTTGTGGCCAATTTTGTTTAAATTCCTCTTGAGACTTGCAAAGCGTTCTCATTCGTGTTTCAAGTGAGTGACTGTCTTTTAGTGCCCTCTGTCACTACTGCAGCCTACCCTAAGAATTCTGAAGTAGTTTGAAAGGCTGCAGAGCTGGTCAGGGCCAGGGGCAGCCAGGTGGGTCTTGGCATGCAAAATTCTTCCTGTGGTGGGGACACCTGGTTTTTATAAGGCCCTAAAAAGGAGCTATTAACAGACCATCAGCCTAGGTCCAAATGTCCTCACCTAGCCCAGAACGCATATGGATTGTGTTGGCCAAGGCATGACACCGTGTTCCCTACAGGTTCGAAGATGGCACCATCTCATTCCTTGATGTAATAGCGTTAAAACATGGATTTGATGCTCTGGAGCGCCTCACAGGTCAGTGGACACAGTTACCTGCGTGGACTTAGCTTCTGTTGCCTGTGTGCTTGGGAGACCCCAGGTGCTGGTGCAGCAGGCAAGGCCTGTGGAGGTGAGGGCACACGTGCTATCTGCATACAGCGAAGTCTGAGTCTAAATGTCTTCAGAACTACTTTGAGGGCTCTTGGCAGGGCCTTGGGAGGGTTGATTTTTGCTTTCCAGGCACAACTGCAACTTAACGGGGCTTGTTCCAGAGACAAAGATTAATAACTGTGCATTGTGGAGGCATGGCCCCGCAACCCTGGGCAGGCGTGTTACATACAGTTCCTGAGGTCTTACCGGCTCTCACCTGCCTGGATTCGCTCTCTGGCCACACAGGGAAGCTGCTGACAAACCATATTGGCCCACAGTGGAGTGAATGCCTCAGGAAGACTGAATGCCTTCCCACTCTGGCAAACTGGCACCTGGGAGAGCTATGATTTCAACCCAGGTCTTGCTAATGCCTGACCTCAAGCTCCCGGTTACTTTTTCTTCCACCAGCTTTTGTATGATGTATGCTGTTGCCCGCCCCTCACCCCCACAAGGGCTCTAGGGGAAGATGTCACTCCTTCCCTGTGGGGATGGGCACGAAGGCATGTGACTAGAGTAGAGTGTGCCTGGTGAGACAGGCATCACCTGGGGTGCTTCGTTCTTGGGAATTCTTTCCAGAGTTTCTAGAACTATGACATGGATGTGCATGTACATGCATTTGTACATGTGCATGCTCGCATATGTGTGTGTGTGTGTATGTGTGTGTGTGTGTGTGTGTGTGTGTGTGTGTGTGTGTGTGTACCACGTCTGTGACTTAGTGGCCAGATAATTCTTCCTCTTTCATTCTTGTCACATGAATGGAACCCTTCAGGGCCTCAGCCTCAAGGCCAGCACTGGGCTCCTGGGAAGGGGCGCACTGCCCTGATGAAAATGAAGGGAGGTGAGTGAGTAACAGGAGTGAGGGAGAAGGAAGATAACCTTAACTGTAGAGTTGGGACCTCACAGGGCTAGGGTTGGCAATATCAGGTCACAATATGGCAAGCCATGATTTTCCTATTAAATTGTTTTCTTTTCTTTTAAAGGCAAAATTGAAGTAAAACGTACAGAATGTGAAGTTTTTATTTTCACACAAAAGTATTTATTTATTTTTTATGTATATGAGTGCTTGGCAGCAAATATGTGTGTGTGTGCACCAGCTGCATGCTTGGTGCCCACAGGAGCTGGAAAAGGGGATGGGAGTCTCCAGAAGCTGGAGTAACAGATGGTTGTGAGCTACCGTGGGTGCTAGAAACCCAACCTGGGTCCTTTGCAACAGCGGCAAGTGCCCTTAACTGTTCAGCCACCTCTCAGTCAGGCCTACATTCACATGCGTGTGCATGTGAGTGTGTGCATGTGAGTATGTGAATGAGAATGAGTGTGTGTGCATGGGAGTGTGTGCGTGTGTGCGTGAGAGTGAGTGTGTGTGCATGAGTATGTGAGAGTGTGTGAGTGTGCATGCATGTGAGTGTGTGCGTGTGTGTGAGAGTGCGTGTGCGCATGTGTGAGTGTGTGCATGTGAGTGTGTGTGAGTGTGTGTATGTGTGTGTGCATATGAGTGTGTGTGTGCATATGAGTGTGTGTGTGTGAGAGACTGTGTGTATGTGCGTGTGTATGCAAGAGGGCCAGCTGCAGGACTATGTTCTCCCATTCTCCTTGGTCTGAGGCAGGGTCTGTCATGCTGTTTCTGCAGCCATGCTGTGTCCTCCAGGCTAGCTAGCCTGCAACCTCCTGCAGACTCTCCAGGCACCACCTCCCGCCACACTGCAGTACTGCTGGGGTGACAGATTGTAATTGCACCAGACTTTTTACATGGTTCCAGGCGTCAGATTCAGACCAGCAAGCTTATGCCTGCTCAGCAAGTGCTCCCACCCATCGGGTCTTCCTGCTCTTCCTCGCACATCTGTACACTTATCTCCCTGGTCACAGCCAGTTTTTAAAGTCACCTCAAACTGAAGCTCTGTTTATTAAACAGCACCTCCTCATTCCCTTCCCCCCATTCCTGAGGTCACTCTGAATCTACTTTCTGTCTGTATGAATTTGCTCATTCCAGACACTTCTTCTTCTTCTTCTTTTTTTTTTTTTTTTTTTTTTTTTTTTGGTTTTTCGAGACAGGGTCTCTCTGTGTTAGCCTTGGCTGTCCTGGACTCTCTTTGTAGACCAGGCTGGCCTCGAACTTGCAATGAATCTCCTGCCTCCACCTCCCGAGTGCTGAGATTAAAGGCGTGTGCCACCACGCCTGGCGAGACACTTCTTAAGATGTAAAAGGCATGATAATACAAACACTTTATTCCCTTTGCTGAGTATGTTTTCACTCTTCTGGCAGCAGATAGCCTTAATTGCTGTGTATTATGTTAAAACAATTTAACCACTAAGAACAAAAAATTAGTTTAACCATTAAGGGCAAAGATGACTTAAAAATTATATACATATATTTTTGCCACTGGCTAACAAAGGGCCTAAATAACTGAATCTTTTAATTAACTATACGTATACAAATATATATGCATATGAATGTATCTACACACATATGGATATATAATGAATATAATTATATACTTAATGTAACAGAATTCCTCTGGAAATATTCTGTAGAAAAAACAAAGACAAACTTACTCAGCGCCAACTTTGGAGTTGGAGAGATGGCTCAGTGGTTAAGAGCACTGGTTGCTCTTCTGGAGGACCTGGGTTCAATCCCAAGCACCCACACGGCAGCTCACCACTGCTTATAACTCGAGTCCCAGGGAATCAGACTCCCTCTTCTGGTAGTACACGCATGGTCTGTGGGCAAACACAAAACACCACAAGTACATCGACTTTGTCATAAGGACAGCTACGTTTAAAGTCATTAACTGGAAGTCTCGGACGACCAGTTGCAGTAAGCGTGTGTTAGACAGGAGCGAGCGACGTGTATGTGGCGTCCGCGTCTGAGGCCATGTATGTTTCCCTGTGTTCTTGTCCCTAGGTGGCATGGAGAGCATACAGCAGCACACCTTCGCTCTGGCGCAGTACACGTACTCTGCCCTGTCTTCCCTCTGCTACCCCAATGGAGCCCCCGTGGTGCGGATTTATACCGATTCTGGGTTCAGCGGCCCTGATGTCCAGGGCCCAATCATCAATTTTAACGTGCTGGATGATGGTGGGAACATCATTGGCTACTCCCAGGTGGGGTTTGACTCTTTGTGTGTGTGTGTGTGTGTGTGTGTGTGTGTGTGTGTGTGTGTGTGTGAGTCTCACTCTAGCCCAGGCTGATCTTGCATTTATAGTCCTATCTCTCCCTCCCGCGTGCTGGGTTGCAGGAGTTAGCCACTACACCTGGTTCGGTCATGAGGTCTAGCTTTTCCTATATTCTTCTTACTGGCCCCTTTATACCAGAAATGTTCTTGTCTAAATTTGGAAACCTTTCTGACTCTTGAAATTTATTTTTTTAAAAAGTCCCCAGGAGGAGCTGTAAGAAAGCCCAGGCTCTGTGGGAGAGCCTCACTCAGAGGCATTAGGTTGCTTGTTTGTTTATTTATACATAGTCTCAGGTAGCCAGAGCTGGTGTAGAACTCACTATATAGCCACGGATGGCCTTGAACTCTTGATCTCTTTGCCTCCAAGTCCTGAGTGTGGGCATTAGATACATCTACCAAGCTGGGTATGGTGGCACACGCATTTAATCCCAGCTCTTGGGGAAAGAGAGGCAGGTGAATCTCAGTGAGTTTGAGGCTAGCCTGTTCTACAAAGTGAGTCCAGGATAGTCAAGGCTACACAGAGAAATCCTGTCTCGAAAAACAAACAAACAAACAAACAAACAAACAACAAACAGAAGACACATCCCCCGTACTCAGCTCAGGGGCTCTACGTCTCTCATTGGCACACAGTTCTGCTCAGGCTTGGCTCTGTATGTCTTTAGCATTCTTTACTTAGGAAAGGAGAAAGGAGCAGGGAGCTTTCCCGAGTGGGAAGACAGCTAAACCAGACAGAAAAGTAGAATACCACAGCTGAGGTCACGTCACATGGCCACGCGATATGTCAGACTCTGATCACATCCCACTGCATCATTTGTTGGCATTAGGTGGAGTCCAGAGCCTCCTTTAAAAATTGTTTTTTGTTTTTATTTTTTAAAATAGGTAGCATCAATAATTCACCCAGCTTCAAAGAAACCCTTGTTTCTGCCTTAGTTTAGGCATGCAATGACCTCAAAGGAATTGTGGGCTGGTCAAAAGCAGTTTCTGTGATACACCCCCTTTGCATGGATGGTTGTTTTTTCCCCCCCCTCCAATGGGGAAAGATGGAAATCGCGGTTTGCAGGTTTGGAAGGGCCAGAATTGGAAGATTCAGCTTATTTCCCCTGAATGCCCCCAGAACACGTTCTTCGTTGTTACACTTCAAACAAAGTCTGTTTCCACAGCTACACTCTGTGGCATGATGCTACTCAGGCAGCTGAGGCTGGAGAATTTCACATCCCATAGCCTCCAGGGGGCAGCAGAGAGTCATAACACCTGGACTGAGCCGCAATCCCGATGGATCCTAAAGTTGGAGAAATTAGAAAAATGGACCTAGATGCCATAAGATGCTTGTGACGCAGGCTGTGAGCCAAGCTGGTGCTGCCCAGAACATCTCTCTGGGACTCCCTGTGGTTAGAGCTTGTGGCAGCCAACGAGAAGGAGCTGACAACGGCTCCAGCCCCACTCTCTGTGATTCTGAGGCTCACTGGAAGCCCACGGGCTCTTACTTTTATATTTTCTCAAGTGCACTTCTTTAATTCAACTGAATAAATTCCAATTTCTAGGACACTTTGTAAAATGTTGAATAAACCCATGGATCCTAATATCAGTCACTTTTCTCCTCAAGGTGACAAAGTACCTGGCTAACGTCACGTCAGGGATGGAAGTTATTCTCACTCACAGACTAAGGGGTAGAGTCCCCCCCCCCTCCCCTGAGATGATGGAATGGCGGATGATTGCTCCTTGGTGGCTGGGATTTGCAACGGGAGCCTGGTGTCCTCACCAGAGGGAGGAAGGGCTGGATTATAACTTGGGGGCCTACATGTTAGTGGCCCACTTCCTCCAGTGAGGCCCCATCTACCAGGGAGCCTACACCTTCCCAAAACAGCACTAAGAGCTAGGGACCAAATGTTCAAGCCCGTATGGCCCCTGGGGGCATTTTATACCTGCAATATAACAGCTGTGAGTTTTAGAGCAAGCGTCCAGACTTATATCACCCACCATCTTTTTTGTTAGGGAAAGAATTCTGTTCTGGGCATCACAGTTAAAGTAGACACTTCTGACTCTTGATTCCATGTCATCTTTATCCCTAGGTAGACAAAATGGCTAGCCTACACAACATCCACCTGAGGACTGGCTGCTTCTGTAACTTGGGGGCCTGCCAGAGGCACCTGGGGCTAAGTGAAGAGATGGTTAAGAAACACTTTCAGGTCAGTACAAGACCCTGTAGCCCACACAGACTGCAGCTGGCAAGGCTGTGTGCTGGCTGGTCATGGCGACTGATGGAGGCTGCTTCCTCAGCCTCATCTTGTTGGGCGCACTCTGTGGATGGAGCGAAAAGAAAAGGGGCTGAAAAGGAGAACTTACTTGAAGTCATTAGCTCTGTGGCAGTGTGTTTTGATTCACTTTCATTTTGGGAGTAATTTTTTAGAATTACATTATTTGTGTGATGTGGTGGTGGTGGTGGAGGTGATGTGTGTGTGTGTGTGTGTGTGTGTGTGTACATGTGTGCATGTACATGTGTGCTACCGCATGTGTGTAGAAGTCAGAGGACAATTTGCTGGAGTTGATTCTTTCCTCCTAGCATGTGGGCCCTGGAGATCAAATCTAGATTTTGAGGCTTGGTGCCAAGTGCCTTTACCCAGTGAATTCTCTTGCTGGCCTGAGGTAAAACTATAACTGAAGAGGGCTGTTGGTTGGTGACATTTCGCTACACATCCTCGCCCAATTCCCTCCTCCTTGCATACAGCCTCCCAACTTCCTTTACCTCCCTCTCGGCTGGGAGTGGGTGGCTCTGGGGTTTTGACTCCCTGGCTTCCTACGTTCCCTGTTTCTCCTGGGGTGGAGTTTTTTTCCACTCTGGGAGCATATGGCCAGTTTTGAACCACTTCACAAGAATAGTTTCTCATTATTGTGACCAAAACAAACAAACAAACAAACAAACAAACAAATCCAATGTAAATGATTCACCTGGAAGGAGCTACTTGTTTTTCTCAGGGTTTCAGGGGTCAGTCCATGGCCACTGCTTGTGCAGAACGTCATGACAGCGGGACTGTGGCAGGAGAGGGAGATGCTCACCTCAGAACTGATAAGGCAGCAGAACATGTGTATGTAACAGAAAGAACTCCAAACACCTGCTGCAGTGACCTGCTTCCTGCTGCTGTGTCCCACCTCAGAGTTTCCACAACCTCCCAAAATATCAGTGCCAGCAGGGGTGAGGGATGGGGGACGGGGGAAGGGGTGAGGGAGGATGAAGAGGGGCAGGGGGTCTGTCAAACATGAGCTTATGGGGGCATTCCAGTTTCAAAACATAGCAAGTGACAAAGAGCCCAGTGCATAGTTGCTAATTTGAGTTTCTTTTTCTTGCCACTGAATATGCATATGCTAGATCCCAGTTAGCTATTTATTATTATTATTATTATTATTATTATTATTATTATTATTATTATTATTATTGCATGTGTATGCATGATATACATGTGGCAGGTTGCACATGTGGAGGTTAGAGAACAGCATTTTAGAGTTGGTTCTTTCTTTCCACCTTTGCATAAGTTACAGGGTTCAAACTCAGGTCACCAGGATTGTGCAGCAAGCATCTACAATCACTAGCCATCTCTCCAGCCTCCAAACTAGATTTTATTTTAAAAACAAGAATGAGCCTACTAGCGGATGTGACCCCTGGAGGAACGTGCTCTGGTGGAAGGTCACATGTCTAAGAGCATATGGGCAGCACAAACTGTACTTGTTAAAGGTTTATAAAAGAGAGGACACAGAGGCTGGAGAGGTGGCTCAGCTCTTAAAAGTACTGGTTACTAGGGCTGGAGAGATGACTCAGCAGGTTGAGAGCACTTGCTGCTCTTCCAAAGGTCCTGAGTTCAATTCCCAGCAACCACATAGTGGTTCATAACCATCTATAATGAGATCTGGTGTCCTCTTCTGGTGGGTAGGCACATATGCAGGCAGAACATTGTATATATAATAAATAAATAAATCTTAAAAAAAAAAAAAAAAGCAAAGCACTGGCTGCTCTTCCGTAGGACCTGGGTTCAAATCCCAGTACCCACATGGCAGCTCACAACTGTCTGTAACTCCATGATCTGACACCTTTACACAGACATACATGCAGGCAAAAACACCAATGCATATATAATAAAGATAAATAAATTATATATAGAAAAATTGATTTGAAAAAAAAAGGGGACATTATGTTGGTTGGGTGAGGAAGGGAGGAATGAATTTCAGAGGAATTGGGGGAGGGGCATGATTATATATATTGTGCAAAATATAAAAATGAAATAATACAAACATAAATTTAATATATTTATATGACATAAATAGAAAATTTACAGTATTTGCAATATAAATAATTTTATGAATAATATAAAATATAAAAAAAATCAAAGAAATAATCAAAATGAGAAAAATATTATCTCCATCTGAGAGAGAAAGGAAGAGATGGTGGATGGGGAGAGGGAGGAAGAAAGGAGAGATGGAAAAAATGAGAGAAAGAGAGAAGGAAGCAAGATGCACAGAACTCAGCAGCTTGAAGCTCTGGCCGTGGTTTTGGATGGCGATGGAAGGCTGCAACCCATCTCTGTGGGCGACTGGCCTAGAGTAGGGAGGTGTCCTAAGCATCAAGTGTGTATACTGCTCATGACAAACAGTAGGATGCTGGGCTTGGAGATGGGGTGAATCCTCCTTTCCATGGTGGCAGGGGCTACTTGAGGTGACCCGGGTCTTCAAGAGGCCATGGGCTGGTACTTACAGCCTTTTTTCTCTCCAAGGGCTGCTGTCAGGGATACTTGGTGTCCTGGGTGGCCAGTGGGTGTTGTGCCTGGGAAGACTGGAATAGAAAATAGAGCTCCTGGTGTTTCTGAAACTTTGGTCTGTATGTTGAGCCCTCTGGGAAAATGTTGCCCACAAAGCATTGCTTTCAATCTCTTTAAAGGCCCCTGAGATTGGCATCAGGTCCAATTCACAGCTGTGATTCACAATAAGTGAAACCAGGCAGCGTGTTCCTTGGCCTGCAGAGTAGCAACAATTTCTCAGATACCCAACAATTCTGTCTTCCTGAGTTTATTTTTAAAATAAATAAAATTCGTGTTTGCAATATCTTCCCAATTTATCCACGAACCACAAGTTCCCCTGGTTGACTTACCTGCCTAATTCTAGGCCGGTCATGTCTGTGGAGATGACGTCGACATCATAGACGGCCGGCCCACAGGCTCTGTGAGGATCTCCTTTGGATACATGTCCACACTGGAAGACGCCCAGGCCTTTCTCAGGTTCATCCGAGTTTTCTGCCTTCACTCACCTGGTGTCCAGCCTGTTCCTCAAGCCAGCACCAGCGACACTGGAGCCTTAACCTCAGAGAATGACTGCCACTCATCTCAAGAAGGTTCCTGCGCAGAACCTGCAGTCTGCAATGACTCCTGCCCTGATGCAAATCCGGTGGACTTGTGCCCATCTCTGAGCAAAGCCAGCAGCATCCCGCAGACCCCTCGAGAGAAAGCTGCCTGTATCCCCAATGGAGACCTTGGGCCCCACATTGTCACCAACATTTACCTCTACCCCATCAAATCCTGTGCTGCGCTGGAGGTAAGGGCTTCACACCAGCGGCCACTTTGTTCCTTTTCTCTGAGCACTGTTGCTCCTCCTACCTCCTTAATTGAGGCAGTGTATAGCATGTTATATTTTTTACACAAAAGTGAAAGAACCATGTAGCGAGTGAGAAAAGAAGGCAAAACACAAACATCAGCGAGCTATCAGTTGGAGAACCAGCTCCCTTCTGCCTCTCTTGGTCAGGGTGAGCTTTTAAATACGGCGCTTACACCTCCAGGGAACCCTGTTTCTGTGTGTGTGTGTATGGACGTGTGTGTACATGAGTAAGCGTGCATGTGGAGACTAGAGGATGATGTTAGCTGTCATTCCTTGGGTGCCTTCACCTTGAGTTTTGAGACTGAGCCTCCCACTGGCCTGGATCTCTCTTAGTAGGCTTAATGGCTGGTCAGTTGACCTCAGCCATTTTCCTGTCTTTACTTCCTCAGTGCTGGGATTACAAGCACATGCCACTAAATTTATTATTATTATTATTATTATTATTATTATTATTATTGTTATTGTTATTGTTATTATTATTATTTACACAGGTCCTGGGACCTAACTCAGTTTGCTTGCATAGCAAATACTTCACTCACCCACTGAGCCATCTCTCCAGCCTTGGTCTATTGGCCATAACTGGAGCTGGATGGATTCACATGCGCTTTTGCTGAAGCATTTGACATGGCTTGCTTCATTTGACCCTTAAAATGGCTACATGAATGGGGTAGGAACGTTATCCTTAGTGCATCACCTGGAAGCCGAGGGGACTGAGCTTAAACACATTGTCTAGCACTTACATTGTGCTAGGTAATGTAGGTAACTTACAGATGAAGCATTTTACAGGGGCATGTACCTAGGCTATGTGCAAACACTGCGGCTTAGTAAGAAGTATTTCAGCATCCACAGACCTGGATCCTTTTCAGGGATCCTGGAAGTAATTTCTTGCAGATTCTGAATTACGATGTCACACACCTACAAGCATGCTGATTGGGTGATCCTGGCGTTGGGGGACAGGAGGCTTGCCTTGGCTGGCAGCCAGCCTTAGTTACCTAAAAGACGGTCTTCCTTGTTTGTGGATAACCTGAGGCTCCCAAGATACCAGACTCCTGAGTCCATGGGATGGCACAGTGACTGGCTCTTCTGAAGGCAAATACAGATCACTGTGGTTAATTGGCCTGCTCTCTGGGTAGTTCCACAGGAGCCTGGGTGTAAATGTCTCTCACAGGCTCACGTGTGTGAACACTTCATCCCCAGAGGGTAGCGCTGTTGTAGGATCCTTGGGAGGTATATTCAAGCTGGGGGAAGTAGGCTTTGAGATTTACAGCTCAACACTGCTTCCGTGCCTTCACTGCCTCCTGGTCTGTGGAGGTGCGAGTGAGCAGCCTCAAGCTTCTGCCATCACAGGCTCAAGCTGTTCACACCACTGTGATGGGTCATATCACCCTCACATCGTGAGCCAAAATAAACAGTTCCTCCTCTGCGCTGCTTCCTTACTGTCATTACTTCTATAATGTCAGGTATTTGGTCACGACAACAAGGTGAGTAATACAGTGAGCACGCCAGCTCACACCACCTGAGCAGGCAGGACTCCGCCCTCCCTTCTGTTTTCACAGCTGCGTTGCATTCATAGGTCAACCACAGGAGGGACACAGCAGGACTCTGAGGCTCAATGAGAGTTGATTTTCTCTTCAATCTGTACTTTTAAAAAAAAAAAACGTTTTATCGATCTGGGCAATAGTGGTACACACCTTTAATCCCAGCACTCAGAAGGCTGAGGCAGGCAGATCTCTGTGAGTTCCAGGACAGCCAAGGTTACACATTGAAACACCGTCTTGAAAAACCAAAAGAACAAAACAAAACAAAACAAAACAAAAACCCCAAACCAACCAACCAAAATCAAGCAACCAACCAACCAACCAAGCCCCCCAAAGCCCCCCAAAAATCCTTTTTGTTGATTCTTTGTGAATTTCCCATCATGCACCCCAATCCCACTCATCTCCCCATCCCTCGATATCTGCCCTTATAAGCCCCCCAAAGGAAAACCAACCAACCAACAAACATCTCAGTGAAATCTTTAGTGTGTCACAGTGTGCCACAAGCATACTGTTTTGCCCAAATGGCTTTTCTTGCAGATGATCAATGCAGTGAGTCACTGGTGTGGTTCAAGGCCTCTGGCTCCTGCTACACCATCAATACAGGTTCCTCGCGGAGACTCCTGGTGGCTGTCCTGCCTTCAGTCCTTTCTTTAAGGGATCCCAAGCATTTTGGCTGTGACTGGTGTTGGGATGTAGGATCCGGGCATATAGAGATGCTTTGTATTTACATCCTGTACAGCTGTGATCAGTAGAGATTTGCTATTACTTTTTATCACCAGCTTGCTGTGAACTGGGGTCACCCAGGGGGAGGAAATGTCAGTGAGGAATCATGTAGACCGGGTTGGCCCGAGAACATCTCTGTGGAGTCCTGCTTTCTTGATTGTTAATTGGGGTGAGGAGATCCACTCTGAATATGGGCAGAACCATTTCATGGCCTGGGCCCGGAACTGTGTAAGAGTTAAAGGAAGCTAGCTGAGGATAAACAGTAAACAAGCAGGTCGCAGAGGCGCATTTCTTTCTCTCTGCTCTGACTGTATGCAATGCAATCTCTCCAAGCTCTATGACTGCTTCTGTGACTTCCCCAAAATGATGGGCTGGGACATAGAATTGTAAGCCGGAGAAGCCCTTTCTGCCCCAAGGCAAAGGTCAGGGTGTTTGTCACAGCAGTTGAAATCAGGACACCTAGAAAACTTACACAGTTGACGTGGGCCAATTCAGTGACCATTTTAGTATAGCCACATGTCTGTGGTGTGAGGATCCACCTGGACCAGGGTCCACTGCGGTGAAAGGCTGTACAGAAAGCGGGATCTGTGGGCACCTGTGGGGAGGGAGGCTAGGCTTGGGGTGAGACGGTAGTGCTGCTGAAGACTCCTGCACTCTGAATGGTTTGCCTGTGCGTGCCTTGCCTGATCAGCGGAGAAGGGTGGCCACTGGATGTGGAGACTGGAGGGAAGGTCTCCCACCCCCACATCTCCTGTGCAAAGCTCTCTCTGTTGTGTGCCTTGCTCCTCTCATCCTCCGAGAGTACGCACTGAACTCGTGAAGGCCATCTGCGTTTGTATGATAGGTAGGTCTTTGACGGCACAATATGAGTAACGTTGAGGAGCCCTGGCCTAAAATCCTCTACTTTGCGTAGGTGACCGAGTGGCCTATAGGGAGCCAAGGGCTGCTCTATGACCGAAGCTGGATGGTTGTGAACCACAATGGCATTTGCCTGAGTCAGAAGCAGGAGCAGCGGCTCTGCCTGATCCGACCCTTCATCGACCTGCAGCAGGGGATCATGGTCATCAAAGCCAAAGGTGTGAAGTTTCCACATTTCCACAGAGTGGGGGGGGAGGGGGTGTAGGGTGTGGTGGGGTGGGGGGGAGCAGCTTTCATTCTCAGGCTAAAAAAACCAAAACAAACAACCCCATGGCCTCTCTTCTATCAAGTGTTAGTTTCCATTATCTTCATGGAAATGCAACGATGTTCAGGAGAGACAACAAAGCCTGGGACCTCAGAGCTTGCATTCCTTCTTTTTACCCATCATGCTTTGCATTTTAGGTGTTGCTTCTGTCCTCTTGGTCTTTTATTGTGAGCCATGCATGTATGGGAGAGCTCTGTCCAGGGCACTTTCTATGGTGATGGGAGTGTTCAGCATCTGCCCTGTACAGCTGGCAGCTGCTGGGCGTATGTGGCCACGGAAGCCTCAGAATGTGGCCGGCAGACAGGAGAAGTGAGTTTCAAAACATATCACAGTTTAACTCATCTAAACATCTACAAGTGGCTCATGGCTACAGTGTTTGCCAGCATAGAGGTAAAATTAACATAATACACAACCATGCCAGCCAGTTTTTTAACAAATTTTAACATTTGGCTTAATTTCTCAAGATTCTCTCCCTTTCCTCTACTTTCCTTTCCCTTTTAAAAATTATTGTATGTGTGTGAGAGTAGGAGTGCTCATGTGCTGCGGGGTGTGTGTGGGCATTGTAGAACCACTTTTAGGGAGTTAGCTTTCTCTCTCCGCTTTTTTGAGACAGGGTCTCCCTTGTTTCTGCTGCTGTGCTGTGTACTCCAGGCTAACTGGACCTTGAGCTTTTCCTGTCTCTGAATCCCATCTCACTGTAAGTGTGTTGAGAGCACAGAAGCCTTTTCCTGTGTGTTCTTGGGACCAAACTCAGGTCATCAGACTTGTGTTTTAGGCGCTTTTTTTTTTTTTTTTTTTATCCACCAAGCCAACCAATGGTAATTATAGCCATAGTCGTGTATGTGTGTGTGTGTGTGTAATTCTCCTGGGTCTTACCCCTCCCCACTTGTAGAATATCCTGACTTTCCACCCAACTGTGGCTGAACTTTCATGATGCCCTACATCCGTGTCCTAACGACTTTGTTTCTTGCCTGTGTGTTTTTTTTTTTTTTTTTTTTTTTTCCTAGTCCCAAGGTGGAGTTTTCCTTAAACCACCAGGTCAATATTTCTATCGTCCCAAAGTGAATACTGATATTGATCTTTTCTTCTACTGCAAGAATTTTAATACATCTACAAGTTTGGGGTAACCACCCCCACAGCTCAAGTACAAAACAGCCCATCATCCAGGAGGAAGTACATTGTGGTACCACAGTCATAGACTAAATACCTGATTACCAAAGAGATCGTGGACTCAAGGGCATTGGGTAGGATGAGGGCATTAGAGACATCTTCTTTTGCTCGGTGTGATAGTTTTGAGATCCACCTAAGTCCTGCATGTAACATGACCCATAAGTGCATGTTACTGAGAAGTGTGCCTGAGTGTGAATGTCATAAGGTGCATTTGTCCATTTGTTCACTGAAGAGAATCTGAGTTACTTTTGATTTGGGATGATTTAAATTTTTTATTTTCATGTATTCATTTAGTATTTTTGAATAGAAGAATGACACATTTAGAGCCTTGTTGGAGCCTCATGCTTCCCAGTGACTTGAGTGTCTCTCCAGATACATCTTAGCTTCTATTAGACATAATGACCCAGTAGCCTGATGAGATCTGCAGCTACCAACGGACTGAAAAGCTCTGAGGGCTGTAGCTGGCCTCAGAGGTCTGTTCTGCCACAGAAGAGCTTCCTGTAGCTGAGCCTTCCCGCTCCCACCCAGGTGTTTTCACAGCGTAAACAGCTGTAAGCCCTGTTGGAAACCGCTCACCTTCTGCCTCTTCTCAAGGTCACGGTGCTTTTGCTGTTCTGTTGTCCTTTCCCCTCTATCTCAGCTCTTCTTTGGATAAGTGGCCTTTGAGGGCCCTTGACACAGACGTGCTAGGGTCTCATCATCTGTTAATGTGATATGCTAGTGGACTATACTGTCCAGAATTATCCTTGCTCCCCTGAGGGGGCGGAAATTCTGTGTGGCAATATGTCTTACTGCTTTGCTAGTTTTCACTATATAGTATGTTGAATATTTTCATATCTTTTTATTAGCGATGTTGAATTATATATGGCCTCTTTTGTACACTTTTTTGTTCAAGTTCATGTATGTAGGATACTAATATGCAGTTATTTAACATGCCTATGTTAGTCCTGTATGTGTTGGCATATATAACAACCGAAGAACATCAGAATCCTTTTCCAACCCCATAAATGCAACTTTTAGAAAAGAGTTATTTATTTATTTCATGTATACGAGTGCTCTGTTTTCATGCACATCAGAGGAAGAAATCAGATTCCATTGCAGATGGCTTTGAGCCACCACATGGTTGCTGGGAATTGAACTTAGGACCTCTGGAAGAGCAGCCAGTGCTCTTAACTGCTGAGCCATCTCTCCAGCCCTGCACCTTTTTTTCTTTAAAGCAACAATGATTGCTAATGCATGGCTAATCTGATTCTAGAAGTACACAGTCTCTGCCAGTATCTTTACAGTATCATCCTGCCTCTCTATTTCTCCCATCCAAGATAGCTCAGAGAACAGTAACTTCAGAAGGCAGAGACTCCTAGAGTGGAGGGATCTATCAAAGCAATTTGTAAAGGGTCCTGGGGACTGCAGGTATGATGGCCCAGTGTAGACGGTCCACCAGGTGTGATAGCCTGGTATAGGCGTCTCACCACGGAGCACCCTGAGGCACTGTGGTGCTGACAGGGAGGAAGAAAATCTGTCCTATCAGCTTCTGAGAGCTGGCCAAATCCCGATGCCATTAAAACCAATGTCTCATAACAATGAACACTCACGTGCACGACCCTTTGTGTGGTGCTCAATTGGCTTCTGCCTTCTGTTCACTAGGAATGGAGCCTATCGAGGTGCCTCTTGAGGAAGACAGTGAACGAACTCAGATTTGCCAAAGCAGAGTGTGTGCGGACAGGTGAGGCTCAGAAGCAGGTAACAGGTCCATCGACACAGCAGCCCAGAGGGAGCAGAGAGCTTTGCCCTATACAGTGGCTCTCCTTACACCTTCTACTCTGTCCGCCCGCACGCTCCTCCCCTAAGACTAGGGCTTCTTCGGATCCTTCGCGCCTAACAAGCATGCTCCATTTTCAAGTCTGTATTTGCTGTTCTCTCTGCCTGTTGTGTTCTTCCCTATTTATGACTCCCAAGGGTGATTCCCTGCCCTCAGCAGCCTCACTCTCAGCAGGAAAGCTTTAGCATTCGTATCTCTTGTGACCTAAATATGACCTATTTCTAAAAACATGGAATAGCAAAATTTCTAATAATAATAATAATAATAATAATAATAATAATAATAATAATAATAATAAAAATAATAAAATCTGTCCGTGTTAATACCATCCAACCTTCTCCCTCAATAAAATATATAACTATAAATAGTTCACTATAGATTTATATATAATAAACAGGAGCTTGGGAGACAGCTAGGTCAATGAAGTGCTTGCTATTCAAGCATTAGAGAAAAGCTGAAAATCTCAGCATAGGGGAGGAGGAGACAGGTGATGCCCAGGGTTTGCTGGCCAGCCAGCCTGAACAAATTGACGAGCTTCAGGAGAGACTCCATTATGAAAAGCATGAGGTTGGAGGATGGCTCAGTGGTTAAGAAACGTGCTGCTCTTCCAGAGGACCTGATGGTTTACAACTGTCTACAACTCCAGTTCCAGGGGATCTGACATCCTCTTTTGAGTTTGGCAGACACCAGGGATGCAGGTGGCTCACATACATGCATTCAGGCAAAATGCTCATATTTATAAAATAAGAATAAATAAGTCTTAAAAAGAGACATGCAGTTAACTGATTGACATTTTTAAAGGAATAAAGGTGGACAGCTCCTGAGGAGTGATACCCAAGTTTGACCTCTGGCCTTTACACATACACACGTTATCATGTACCTGCACACACATGTGCATCCCCGTATGCAAACACGAGTACATCCCCAGCCCGTAACTTCTAGACCACAAATTGTCTATTAATGCAAACATTCTGGTAGGAAGAAGTGCAGACATGTTCAGGAGATGGTGGCACTGCATGAACAGCAGATGTGTTTCCCTCTGCAACTGCTGTGGCGTCTGTCACCCAAGTCATGGCGAGACTTGCTAAAGCTACACCAGTACTGAGCCCAGGTGACTGGGCCAGTTACGTTTTCCAGTGCTGTGCCCAAACACTTAGGAAGAGCTACTCAGCCAGGTTGGGGACAGAGATTTATTTGGGCTCATGTTTGAAGGTTCACTTCCCCACGGTTGGGAAGCAAGAGTGTCAAGAAAGGCTGCTGCCTGTGACACCAGAGTTCAATGGTCCGTGATCATATCTTGACAGACAGGAGCCAGAGGAAGGGGAATGTAGCTGTTGGGGTAGTTTTCTTCCCCTTAGACAGTCTGGGATACCTGCCCATGGGTCAGGGTATGTCCTCCTTCCCCTTCCTTCCCTCAGTTGATTTTCTATGGAAGCATCCTCATGAAAATACTCTCACAGGCATGCCCAAAGGGGTATCTCACTGATGTCCTAGCGTTGTTAATCAATATTGTCAATCAGATTCAACCACAGAGCCCCTACATGACAGGCAGGGTCTCTCTGGGACTTTCCCCCACTAGGAAAGAAGAGCAAAATGCTAATGTGATGTTGATGCCCAACTGAGTACCTTTCATCTTGAAGGCTGAAGTGTTGAACCCAGCTACATCTTCTTGGTCATAGTATTTGTATCAGTTTTTACAATTTCAATAATTTAAACATTCGTTCCAGTACATTTTCCACCAGGACAATGAATTTTGGGGACACATTTCCCCAGATTTGCTCTAAGCAAATCTTCTGACAGAAATATGTTCACATAGGGATATGTGCAGTAATTTCATTATCTATTTGTTTGTATGCGTTTGTGTGGGCGTATGTGCCATGGCATGTGCTTGGAGGTCAGAGGAGAACTAATAGGAACTGGTCTTCTTCCTCCACCATGTAGGTTCTGGGACTCAGGTCATCAAACTTAGCAGCAAAGGTCTTAACCCCTTGAGAGGTCTTGCTTGGCTAGAATATGTGCAGTTATTTACGAGGTCATCCGTTTCACTTGGCTGCATCTGGGACGGACACAGCGTCCTGGTTAGTAATGCTTTCCAGCCATCTGGAGGTCAGAGGCACTTCTGCTCAGAGCCGTGGGTCACTGGGATGGCTGTGCTCTTGGTGTGGTCTCTGAAAACACAGGGGTGAGCACCACAAACTGGTTTCTTGGTCCCAGGTCCTTCCAGTAAGGGAGGCAGCTATTTTCCCCAGGAAAATGTAGGTTTTCAACAATATCTGCTTTGTAACCCTAAGATATTGTGACCCCCAAGGTAAGATTTGACCTTAAATCTTTACCATATACATTCCAAAAGATTCTGGAGTAGTCTAGAGTTTTATCTTATTTTATGTGTATGAGCGTTTTGCCGCCATGTATGTATGTGCACATTGTGTGTTCCTGGTGCCCTTGGAAGTCAGAAGACGGGTCAGACATCCCCACCCCCACCCCCAAGCTGGAGCTACAGAGAGTTGTGAGCTGCTATGGGACCTCTGGGAACTGAACTTGGGTCCTCCGCAAAGAGCAGCAAGTGCACTTAGCTATTTTTCCAGCCCGAGATTCTACAGTTTTAAAACACCAGGTCAATAGATTTACTTACACTTCAATACCGCATAGACACAGCATTAATTTTTGTGAGTGAAACACATTGGCCCATATGATCTGACTATGAGAGAAAACATTCTGTCACACCCATTGTGAAAGTCAGGACATGAGTCTGAGCTTAAGGCCTTATTATAGCAAAATATCACCCTGGAAGTCTTAAACTCTGCGCTTTGTGCTCCCAGTGTCAGGAATTAACACAAGGATCTTTCAGGAGTGTTTATAAAGCTTTGGATCAGATCTGAAAGCCTCCCATGGGCCCCACATCTCAGATCTTCTTGGACTTGGGAGAGATCCTTATAGCTTTCTAAGCTGTGCCTCAAGGCTGCCTGATAGTAGGGACTTTGCAATGTTTTATTTTGTGTTATCTTATTTTAATTTGGCTATTTACTATTTGAGTATTTGTTCAAAGAATTGCTACATAAAAATTCACTTTTTTTTTTTTTTGGCCAGGGTAAACACTTATGATTGTGGAGAAAATGTTTCAAGATGGCTGTCAAAGTTTTTCGGCCGTCCATGTCATTTAATCAAGCAAAGCCCGCACTTCCAGCGAAATGCAAGGAAGGTCGCTGGAAAAGGTATTGCACTGGGGTGGAGTATTAAAGGGCCGGAGCCCTGGTTACCTGTGTCACACCCAGCCCTGGAAGTGGATTCCCAGGGCAAACTGGCTGCTGACTTCAGCTCATGGCTGCAGGACACACTGCAGGGTCCTAAGCTGCGAATTTCATGACCTCTCTTGAGGCTTGGGGTGCATGGGTGTTTTTGCTTGCATGCATGTCTGTGAACCCTGTGCATGGGGCGCCCTTGGAGGCCGGACGTGAATCAGATCCTCTGGAACTGAAAGTATAGGCACTTGCTAGCTCCTGTTTGAGTGCTGGGAACTGAACCTGGCTTCTCTGGATGAACAAGTAGTGCTCTTAACTGCTGAGCCGTCCTTCCAGCCCTGTAGCACATTTTACTTAGTGTTATTTTGAGTTAAAAACATGTGCAGGAGTCTTTCCAACATGGCATAGCTATTTCAGTGCTGTGATAATCATCCTAGAGCCATAGCAATTGAAATCTCATGCATTCTAATTAAAATACATGTGAGCTTATATCTGACTGTATATGTAGCTCATATATATACATATATGTGTCTTTTTAATGTGTGTATTGTTTGTGTATGTGTGTGTATAGCATGTGTGTGCATGGTGTGTATGTGTGTGGTTTGTGTGTATATGGTATGTGTATGTATGGTGTGTGTATGTATAGTGTGTACGATGTAAGGTGTGTGTGTGTGTGTGCGCGCGCGTGCATGCATGCATGTGTGCCTTGCTACTGCAGAGTCTCTGGCTCACTGCTACATATACTAGACTAGACGGACCTCGAGATCCTAGGGATTCTCCTGGTTCTGGCTCCTATTTCATCTTATGTGTGCAGGAATTGCAATTGCACACCACCGCATTGAGTATTGCATGGGTCCTGTCATTCTGAACTTCTGCTTTCATGCTTGCGCGGCAAGCACTGTATCTACTGAGCCATCTCCCCAGCCCATGTATATATGTCTTTTTATTTTTTTAAGGCAGGGCTTCTCTGTGTGGCCCTGGCTGTCCTAGAACTAGCTCTGTAGATCAGGCTAGCCTTGAACTAAGAGATTTGCCTGCCTCTGTCTCTCTGTTCCCCAGGTGCTGGGATTACAGGTGTGCCACCATACCCAGCATTTTAACTCTTTCCTTTTTCTTTTCCTTTCTTTCTTTCTTTCTTCTTCTTCTTCTTCTTCTTCCTCCTCCTCCTCCTCCTCTTCCTTCTCTTCCTCCTCTTCTTCTTCATGCATGGTCAGCACTTTATTGAAGTTGATCTTTTTTTTTTTTTTTTTTTTGTTTTTCGAGACAGGGTTTCTCTGTGTAGCCTTGGCCACCCTGGACTCACTTTGTAGACTAGGCTGGCCTCGAACTCACACCGATCCGCCTGCCTCTGCCTCCCAAGTGCTGGGATTAAAGGTGTGTGCCACCACGCCCGGCTTGAAGTTGATCTTAAAGCATCACATTAAGTAAGGCTGAAAAGTTTGAAGAGTTTCGAATAGATAGTTTTATAGTGGTAAGTTATAACACATGTAAAGATAGTCACTCTGAGAAATTTTGATCTTAGAGCCTATGACACATTGGCCATAGCACCCAGGCTTTCCAAAAAGCCTGTTTTCATTTTCTCTTGTCTGCATAGATTTCTTCTCATTGGCTGCCTTCTGCTTCTGCTGTGTGATCTCTGAGTCTCTCTGCTTTCTCTGAGAGGTAATCAAGCTATCCTCTTTTATTTCTCCTTTGCTAATTTCCTGGGTCTTTTTCATGTTTTTCTGGCAAGTCCTCTTTGATTTCCATGGGCCATACTGACCGGCGGCCGGAGCCTGGAAGACAGTGACCTGGAGCTTTCTTTTTCCTTTCAAGCTTGTATTTCATTTCTTATTCAGTGGAATTTTGTCTTAGAGTTACTTTATACATAGATCTCTCTTCTGGGCTACCCTATCACATCTCTATTAAATATATATATTTTATATATACACATTGAAGCTTATAAAAAGACTCTGAAGTTTGCTTAGACCATCTGGGTTAGGAAATTTCTCCTAAGTTTTTTTTTTTTTTTTATAATTTTAACAGTGTGTAGCCAATCAAAGCAACATAAATTTATAGTATATCTTGAAAAATAATTATTGAATGTGTAACTCTTGCTGGGCTTTCTCTCATTGGTTGCCACATTGGAGAGTGTCTGTCACTTACAGACAGACCTGGTGGTGCTCAGCACCATGCACTTCTGGGAACTGGCATGAATGGAGAAGAGATGGAGAAAGGGGGATGGTGGTTAGCACTCTGTCACTCAGGCCTTTCTTCTGGGGTCGGTGACTGGGATCACAAGGATCTAACATGACATGCCTTTCATGTCTGTCGCTGGGACAGCTTAATTAGGTCCTGCAGTTCCCTAGCCAGCAGAGGGCTGGGCTGCACCTAACCTGTGGGAGGAGCTTTTGCCCGGGCTATGGAGACTTTTTCTTTCCCCAGTCCTGGCTCCAGGCTTTGAATGGGACTTTTGTTTGTTACGCTGGAGGTGGTCAGCCCCCAGGGGCAGTGTGCCTTGGGAGATGTGTGGCCTTTCCTCTGTGACAGGGAGCAGTCCCTTTGTAGAGGATGAGATGGCACCTCCTTTCTTAGGCAGACCAAAGAGGACAGATGGAGTGGCACCATATACTCTGCAGACCGCTGTCTCTGTTTGAAGCCGCTTCATAGGCCCTGACCCAGTCAGCTCTTTTATCACCAGCTTGAATAAAAATAGAAGAAAAAAAAAAACCCTCACCATTTCTTTCAATAGTTCCTCCCCACTCCTACTTTTTCAATAGCTTTGAATCTTCTGTTGATTTTTGCATAAGTACCATCTGTAAATCCACTGGCTGCTGAAGTATCCTCCTGTGTTTATTGCCAAAGTCTGTCTGTCTGTCTGTCTCTGGTTAGATATAAAAGGTTTCTGTGGGGCTGCAGAGATGACTCAGTGGTGAGAAGCACTGGCTGCTCTTCCTGAGGACCCAGGTTCGATTCCCAGCTCCCACATGGTGGCTTACAACTGTCACTAGTCTCAGGTGATCTAATTCTTCTGGCCTCTATGGATATGCAGACAAATACCCATATGAATTCACACACACTTAAACACACACACACGTATGTATGTATGTATGTATGTATGTATGTATGTATGTATACATGAAAATACCTGATGGAAGCTGTTTGTAAGCCTGCATACACTGCAAGCCTCTCTGTCTTGCCCAGGGCAGGCAAGCAGGGCTTGCTTTAGCCCTGCAGTGTTTCTTCCAAGAACTGCCTCTGAGGCTGAGTGTGGTGACACACGCCCATAACCTGGGGCAGTAGAGGCAGGAGGATTGGGACCCTGACTGTGCAAAAATAGCCTGCTGCAGAAACAAAATTCTCTGTCAGAATGAGTTCATGTCAATCTTTTATTATCCTCTTCTCTGGATTTTTCAATACAGAATATGCTAGGGCCTTGTTTTTCTTTTTCATTCTGTCTTTGGAGAGGTCCAGGCCATGCTTAGAACATCCCTACTTTCCCAGCGCTCACATTTTACCCGTGTGATAGGCGTTGCCTTTAGAAACCTCAGGGCTTGAGAGTGAGAATCACCAGCATTTCCTGGGAAGCGACCCTTCTTCCCCGATTCCTTTCCAGGTCAGTCTCCAGGACCTGGTGTTGCCCTGTCCCTGGTGAATGAGGCGCAGTATCTGCTGGTGAACACAGCAAGTGTTCTGGAGCTTCAGCAACAGCTAAATACCAGGTCAGACCCTTTCCCTGGGGCCAGGGGACACGTATAACTATTTTACCCTGGGGGGCTTGATACCCACCTAGAAGGGAAAGATCTAGAAGGTGGTAAGGCCAGACCATTCAGGGCAAGTGAGAAATGAGGCCTAGTGAAGTCAGCGAACCCTTGGGCCAATTCTTGTTTGTCTTCCTTCTTCCCTTCCTTCCTTTCTTCCTTCCTTCCTTCCTTCCTAAACTGAGCGTATGTATGTACGTGTGAACACATGCTCATATATACGCATGAAGCTTCACATGTATACAAGTAGGCGTGGCAGCTGGATAGCAATCCTAGGTTTCTTTCTTACTCACTCTCCACTTTGTTTTTTTTTTTTTTTTGAGACAGCGTCTCTCACTGAACCTAGAGCTCACAGATTAGGCCTGTGGACTCTCAAGCCCCGGGGATTCCCCCTGGCTCCACCTCTCCAGCACTCGGATTATAAGTGGGTTCCACCAAGCAAGGCTTTTTATGTGAGTTCCGGGAACTGACTCAGGTCCTCATATGTTCACAGCATTTTTCCATGTGAGCCATTTCCTCAGTTCCTGTCAATAATTCTGAGTGCTCTCATTTACTGACTGTGCCAACCTGCCTGCTGTTGCTGCAGCAAATGCTCGGGGCAATCAACTTGGAAAGAGAATGCGTGCCTTCCGGGATGCCAGTTGCTTTGGCATCCTGTTGCTTTGGGCCTGTTGTAGAGTACATGGTACATGGTGAGAGAATGGTGAGGAGATGGGGACACCTACAGTTCTCTTTGAGGACATGTCTCCAGTGACCTAAACACCTCCCAGTGGTGCCACCTCTCAAAGCTGCCACCATTTCTAACAGAACCATGATGGAGATCCAGCCTCCACCATGGGCCTTTGAAGGTATTTCAGGTCGAGACTAAAGTATCCGCCATGGTCTCTCTTGACACTGTCATAACACATGGAGAACTGCCAGCTCTGGGTTTTAATTATTCTATTTCTACACCTTGTTTTAATTTGTTGCCAGCTTGACCTAATTTCATTGCCTACCCTCCTACTGCATCCTGTCTCTTAGGATTCCCTGCCCTACTTCACAAGTTGTGGTTATAAAAGGATTTTGTGTGTGATTACAGGCAGGTTTTGTCTATAAGATAGACCTTCAGACACGGGGAGAGTGCCCCTGGCCCCGCACACCCACCTAATGCGCTCATGAGGGTACAGATGCTCTTAAGAGACCATCTCAACTCTAGGAAGTTCTGTCTATACCAGTTCCTCATTTTTCCTTAGAGGAAACTCAAATCTGCTAACCAGGGAATTAATTAAAAAAAAAAAAAAAACACCAACCAACCAACCAACAATAACAACAACAACAAAAAAACCCCAAAAACAAAAAAACAAAACAAAACAAACAAACAAACAACAACAAAAAAACCCGAGGACACATCATCCAGGTGTGCTGTCCAGCCATGATGGCCGCAGGTTCCTCCTTCTTAGTTCTCAGGCCAGGGAGGTAGACACATGCTTCTAGGGGTCCTGTTGTGTTCATGTGCCATGTAGTCTTGTGCATCTGTGGTCACACCGTGAACACCTACAAACACAGCTGAAAGGAGGCCACAGGAGACTCTGCTTGACTTTTACTTGAGACTGGCTGTTGGGAGTTTCTAGTCTCTGGAGAGGACACACTGTAGGGTCCCCTAACCACAGATCAGTTTGTCTTCCTCAAATGCAGAATTGTGCCATAGCTTTGGAGATCCTGGTGTGCTGAATTTCCCCAACACCAAGGGAGCCTTCTCTCAGACACCCAGAACAAGATAGAATGGCTTTGAACTTCCTGGGTCCTTAATGTGCAAGATTAGAGAAGACAGGCTTGCTGTAAGCCAGCTTCCTACCAGCAGGAGATACACTTCCTACCAGCTGGTTTAGGATTAGGCTGGCTGGCCCCCGATATGTCATGGGTAAGAGACTCTGAACAAGGCTTGGTGTTTCTCAGGGTTCTTTATGCATATTGACAGGCTCCCCCATTAACACAATAGTTTTCAGACAGGAAACCTTCCTTTTCACAAAATGTGAAGAAACTTGTAACAATTTTGAGAGTAAGTCCAGAATCAAAGGACTAGAAGCTGGAGTCCCCACAGGTTGCTGAAGGTGTGCATAGCTTGCTGTGAAGCTGGCCTGGGGCCTCTCTGTCCCTGGCTCATACGTGACTCCTGCCATTTGCAACCCTTGGCAACTCTTCTAGGTTTTCAGCTCTGTCCCCAGAGCACATTCCGCCATGCTCAGGGAACATCTTCTGCCACTTCCAAGAATATACCAACGTAGACATTCTAGAAATGGGTTGAAGTAAGCAGAGTACAAACAGCCCTAAGCCCACGGCACAGTGAGTGCGTCTAAGTGCGTTTACAGGCACATGTGCAGGTGTGTGCATCCAAGGGACCCCAGATCAAGCAGGTACCACACTTTACTTCTATCTCATTGAGCCAACCCAGTTGAAGTCACCCTCATTTAGATTTCTTCCACCGTCGATAGTGTCGCTCATTCTTTGACCTAACAGTGTGCCTCCTGTCTTGGGGAAGCTTTACGAGTTGGTTTCAGTGTATTCTTCTGAATGGACTGGGGCATATGGGAACACAGACAATTATTTTGTAGAAGCTCCTGGCAATAAACAAAGCTTTCAGGCAGGAATGATATAAATTGGGCCTGGTAGTTGCGTGGCTACAATCACACCATTTGGAATGCTGAGGCAGGGGGGTGGCTTATTTGAGGCCAACCTGGGTAACATAGGAAGATCCTATTTCATTAAACAACTAAAGAATCTTCATCTCTATGCCCTGCCCACCCCCCCCATGTTCTGGCCTGCATGAGTGAGTGCAGTCTTTGTGCTAAGCAGGTCTTTATAGTTTAGCCTGCTGACGACTCCTTTCCTGTCCATGTCCTGTCCCATGTTATAGAACTGGTGTTTTTTGAATGCTCCTTCCTTTACTCTGTTCATGCAATTTCTTCATCCAAGACTTATCTACCTTTTGCCTCCTGCGTGCTTCTCCCAGGAGATGGGGCTATATCCTAGGGAGGGGCTGCGGCTGTATCTTGCAGATGGGTATGTGTTGCTGTTACACTCAGGAGAAAAGTGTGCTCTGATCATCCAGGTCTCAGGCCAGAGGAGCATTGGCATAGCCAGGCACAGAGGGCCAAGTGTGTAGAATTCTTGCAACAGTGCGGGCACCTTCCACCTCTCTCCACTTACCCTTTTGTTCTATCTACAGTGATAAACATGGCAAAGAGGAGTCGTTCTCCGTGAAAGATCTCATCTCCCGTTTCCGTGCCAATATCATTACGAAGGGAGCTAGGGCTTTTGAAGAAGAGAAATGGGATGAGATCTCAATAGGTTCCCTGCATTTCCAGGTAAGTTTTAGGAGGTGGCAGTATTCCTCATAGGCTGCCAGTGACTGTTTGATCTCAGCTCCAGAACTGGTACCCTCTCTCCACTTCCCAACTGCTATGGATCATGTTTGGGCTTAAGTCTGTTTTCTGGGGATGCTTATGTGTATGGGAACGCATCCTCCTTAATGATGCTGGGCCTTCCAGTACTGTAGAGCTTGTAGGGGGAGACCCGTTGCCACCCCTACTTCCCTCTTTTATCCCTTTCCCTCCTTTCTGTCATTCTCCTTCCATATCTGCGCTCACTTTCTCTCCCACCTCCTTCCTTCTCCTTCCTCCTCTATTCTTCCCCCCTCCTCTCTCCTTCCTCTTTCTCTCTTCCCTCCTCCCCTCTTTCCTCTCCCTCCTCACCCCTACTCCCTCCCCTTCTGCTCTTAATGTCAGCTAGGGAAGAGATTATAGTTAGAGGCAGAGCCACTGTCATCTCTTCTTCATCGTCCCCAAGCCTTTGCAGTAGCCTCAGATATGTGGGAAGTAGCAGAGAAGCCCCAGGCTAAATCGTTATTCCTCACGTGATTAGCAAACTCATGCGGTCTGCCTTTGGGCTTGCTGGTTTCCCTGCTTCTAAGTCTGGCCTTCCTTCACCCAGGGACAAGCCAGTCTCCTGCCGCAGCCCTTTGCTCTGTTGTCCCTTCTTATGTTGCTATTGGAACTTGGCTTAGAGGTCACTTTGTTAGAAGCTGCCCAATAATATGACTTCAGTTGGCATGCTGCCTGCATTATCCCCTCAGAGCCCACAGGGTCTGGACCATGTCTCCTTTTTTTTTTTCCCTCCATCATGCCTCTGGGACCCAGAGCATCCTGGCTAAGTCGTGTCCAGTAAGTAATTGTTGGAGGAGGGAGACAGGAAAGATAAGGACAAGCTGCCAGCTGTAGAGGATGGCTCACTGCAATGTGTTCGGCTGTTCAGTGTGTACGTGCTGATTTTAGTAATTGCAGGGGTATAACCTGGCCATCACATGACTTCCTTGTGTCCAGGTTCTGCTCTTCAGTGGAACACTAGTCTAGCACCCAGAAAAGCAGTACCAACGATCTAAATTGCTATCAGTGGATCTCAGATCTGGGCTGGGGGGATACCACAAAAGGACCTGATGATCTTTCTTCTCTTTGAACTCTGTAAGTTCTTACTAGGGCAGCTACTGTCTTGAAAGTCATTTTCTTTTCTCTCCTGTAAGCCTGGTTCTGGCGGCGTCTCCCCTGTCATCTTCCTGTATGCTGACCTCCTCCTCCACTCTTATTCTCCACTACCAAATCTGCTGTTTAAAAACCACCTGCCTTGACACAACCCGCCGGGCACCAAGGTAGGCACTCAATATGCCCTGTGAGATATTTGGAGAGATGGAGGGAGGAACAGAGGGAAGAAGGAGGAAAGAGGAAGGGAAAACTAAAGTATGCCAGGATTGCTATCAGCAACACATCTGACAACAGCAACACCCATGTCACCTGTCCCTCCCCAGGGGGCCTGAGACCATAAATAGAAAAGGCACAAAGAACCTCTCTGTGTGACACTTCGGCATGCTTTGCTTTCTTTAGGCAACGTTCCTAGTGTGTGGAAACAAATTAAAATTAAACTATGCATGCTCCTTGGCCCAGTAATTTTTTTTTTTTTTTGAAGAAAACTCTAGCATAGAAATGCTCACACATGGGCTGGGCATGTAGCTCAGTGACAGAGCACTTGCCTAGTGTGAGTAAAAACCACTGCTATTACCAGCAATACTGAGGCAAGTGTGCAAAGATATATGGTTAGATTACTTATTGAAGTGTTACTGTATTGTGAGAAGTGTGGGAACATTCTAACTATGCCTAATAAGGAGGGAAGAGATTGGTTAAATGAATCACATCCCATCTATACAACACAGTCCTGGGTAAACAGTAAATAGGCAAGATCCAGCTAATTCTGCGTCTTTCAAAAATAAGCACTTAGCAGGGTGGTGGTGGTGCACACCTTTAATCCCAGCACTTGGGAGGTAGAGGCAGGTGGATCTTCTGTGAGTTCAAGGCCAGCCTAGTTTACAGAGTGCCTTCCAGGACAGCTAGAGCTACACAGAGAAACCTTGTCTTGAAAAAAACAAAAAACAAAAAACAAAAATAAGCACTTAAAGAAATCTGTTGCTGGCACTGGGGGCTGTGAGACTGGAGCATCTGTTTGAGAAAGCAGTTTTTAATGGCGCTCACTAAATCTTCACTACTTTTATATCTGTTAGCTCCGTTAGTTATGTCTTCACTTGCAGAGACTGATCTTAAAAATTCCAAGAAGGGCCCCAAGAGATGGCTCAGTGGTTCAGAGCACTGACTGCTCTTGCAGAGGACCAGGTGTAACTCCCATCTAAAAACATAAATCTAAGTAGGAGGGTGGTATGAACTAAGACCTTCACTAAAAATTATCAACACCTTGGCTATTTTGTTGTTGTTACGACTGAATACCACTGAACAAGAAGCAGCTTGAGGGAGGAAGGAATTACTGAAGTTCAAGGTGTCCATCATGGGGGGAAGGCACAGTGGTGGGAATGGTTCTCAGATGTGGTGGCTGCTTGTTGACATCTGGGCCAATCAAGAAACTTTACAAAGAGCTAGGACCAGCTACAGGCCCACCCCGACTGAGCCACTTCCTTAGAGAGGCTCCACGTCCCACAGGGCCCACAGCTTGCCAGAATAGTACCCTAGGTGGGAACCAAGTACATGTGAGCCTGTGGGGGAGGGGATTTTACATTCATAGGACAACAGGAAGTAAGCCACCAGGAACTGTTTCACTGCTTTAAAGACCTAAGAACATTCACCCAGAAAGGCCAAGCTTTCATCCTGAAAGTTGCAAGGTGTGAGGAAGAGGGAGCTCTCCATGTACTGACATGGAAAGGAGACCCACTGTGTGCTGGAGTGATGGAAGGAGACCTACTGTGTGCCAGGATGATAGAAGGACACTCACTTTGTGCCAGGGTGATGGAAGGAGACCCATTGTGTGCCAGGTTGATGGAAGGAGACCCACTGTATGCCAGGCTGATAGAAGGAGACCTACTGTATGCCAGGCTGATGGAAGGAGACCCAGGTGGCCTCTCAGATGTCAGTGTCCTTCCCCAAAAGGCATAGAAGTATGGCTGGGTGTAGCCCTCAGCCCTGTAGCAGCCTTCATCTCTGAGAATGGGGAGGTTGCATTGGCTCCTTTTTGGATTTCTGTAGTTAAGTGAGGAGGCGTTATTTATTTAAGGGCACAGGCCATCAGGGTAAGGGAGACATGACAGCAGGAGTGGGGCAGCTGGCCACACTGAGTCCACTGTCAGGAAGTGGAGAGCGATCAATGCTGGCATGCAGCAGTGTTTCTACTTTTAAATCACTCTGGGACTCCAACCCACAGATGTGCTGGTGACCACATTTAGGGTAGGCCATCCCACACCTACTAGCTCAATCTATAAACGCTCTCATAGACGTGTGCAGAGGTGAGTCTCCTAGGAGAGCCTACACCCTGTCAAGCCATTGCCTATTTGCCATGACTAGAGACCATGACTGCTGAGTTTCCCTTTTAATTCTGCACATGTCTGTATTTGACTTATTTTCAATGAGAATTTATGACAGTAAATGACGTTATAAAGGTACTAGTTAAAAAAAAAAAAACTAGGAAAGGCTTAAAGCTGGACATGCCTTTAATCCCAGCACTCAGGAGGCAGAGGCAGGAAGATCTCTGTGAGTTCGAGGCCAGCCTGGTCTACAAAGCGAGCCCCAAGACAGCCAGAGCTACACAGTGAAACCCTGTCTTAAAAAATACAAATTAAAAAAGAGAGGGGGGGGGGCTTTAAGAGGAAATGTGTAAACATGTGTGTTTATAAACGAATATCTGGAAAATGTCCCTCCTGACATTCGAGGAACTGTTTTCTGAGGATCTTTTCAGTAAAATGATCAGATTTTGGCCTAAAGTGTTGTCTTTGAAGAGACGCTGTCCTGGGCCTGGGTCTAGAGGCTGCTGTTGGTCTCTGGCATCCCTTCTGCCAGTGCCCTGGGAGATGCCATTTCCCAGGAGAAGCTAAGAGGCTGAGCTGGCTCCTAGTCTCAGGGTCCTCATCCCTAATGAGTTCTTCCATGTGAACATGAAGGCGTGCGTGCCTGGGCTTGGCATCCTTCAAATAGTGTCTGGACTCCTGGACGAACCCAGCTGAGTGGCTGGATGAGGAAATTCATCTTAGCTGGGTCTTTCAGTGAGCATCTGCTGGTTGTTCTAGCACTCTCTGCTGCTCACAGGGCCTGCGACCCTGGAGCTCAGAACCACACGGATGTTATTTCCCACTAGATGTGTGCTCACCAGCTAGCGTGCACACTATAGCACAAGCTCAGCTACATCAGTCAGTGCTTCTAGTTTCTAATTTTGGTGAACAATATGTACCCACAAACAAGCAGAGACACGAGTGGCCATGAGGAGACCCAGTAGCTAACACGGTATCCCAGCTGCCTGGGAGGCTGAGGGAATGTCTCGGGTTCTGTTTCAAAGCCAGCCTGGGCAACACTTTTGCATCTTCTGTGTAGAGATGTAAACTTTCTATTAGTATTTATATTTTTTCCTTTTTGTTATAAAAGTGACACAGGCACATGGCCAATGACTTCTGAAGTTCTCTCATACCATATGACCTGTGCCAAGCAGCTGAATGGGCTCTTATGTTTTGTATTTTTTATTTTTGTTTTGTTGTTGTTTTTTCAAGACAGGGTTTCCCTATGTAGTCTTGGCTGTCCTGGACTCACTTTGTACACCAGGCTGGCCTCAAACTCACAGAGATCCGAATGCTTTTGCTTCTCCTGCTGGGATTACAAGATTACACACTGGGCTTGTTTTACATATTGTTATGTGGGGTATGCTTATCTGTAAATATGTGTTATCTGTAGACACATAAAATATACACATAACTTGATTTTTGTTTCACTTATAAAACACAAGTATTTCTCCATATTTTATTATCTTATATTTTATTTAAAGACTTTTGTGTTGTTGTTGTTTTTAAAACAGTCTTATGTAGCTCAGGCCAGCCTGAGACTTGCTGTGTATCTGAAGAGGAACTTGAATTTCTCATCCTTCTGTCTCCACCTTCTGAGTGCTAGGATTACTGGTGTGTGTCATCATGCCTGTTTTATGCGGTGTTAGGGTGGAGCCCAGGGCTTCTCACATGCTAGGCAAGCACCCAGCTCTCTGAACCTCCCACCACCACCCCCAGCTCCTTGTAGATTAATTTGAATCCTTGTGGTACGCATCACACAGATGTGCTATCTTCAGTACCACGCAATGTCTCAGATACAAGCCTTCCATACTCTTAGCAATGTGAGGACAAATCCCTGCTCATGATTCTATGTTTGTACTTCTAGTTCATGGTACCCTGGGTGTGGCTCAGTGATGTTTTCTGTTTGTCTTTGCAGTTCTGAGACTCCTCCCACCTGTAGGAACCATCCAGGTTGTCTTCCCCTCCTTTCCCCTTTTCCACAGCCATCACGTAGTAGCCTGTGAGCCAGCAAACCCACATGGGCCATCCTCCGGGGCCACTTTCACTGTTAGGGGTTGGCCATATGTATGTGGTTCCACCATGTAAAGCTTGACGGACTCATCACATGCCCCCTCTCCATGCCAGGTTCTGGGGCCTTGTCACAGGTGCCAGATGATTTGTATCGACCAGCAAACTGGGCAGCGGAACCAGGATGTTTTCCAGAAGCTTTCCGAGAGGCGGGGGAGGAAGGTGGGTATGTGTGCAAAATGTGGCACCCCATGTTAAAATCTCGGCGCAGACCTAGGCTGATGGGGGTGCAAAGCAGTTTTCAGCAATGGAGGGGTTGTTATTACACTTTCCAAAGCCAAAGCGCTCATCAGTGTCCCAAACTTGCGTGTGGTCCCTTATTATTTTCCTTGGCATCCAATGTCTCATCCAATGTCAGTTGTTGAAGGCTCTCAGGTCTTATGGCAGATAGAATAAATATAAAAGTAACGGGGCTGGGCATGTGGCTAAATAGTAGAGTGCTCATTCACCTAGCATGCACCGGGGTCTAGTTTCCATCCTCTACCACCTGAAGAAAAAAAAAAAAAAAAAAAAGACAGAATTTGATTATCCTGGCCACTATTTTATTCATTATAGAGATCTACTATAATGATCTACTATAGAGATCTACGCTAGCTCTGTGTGGATAAAGAATCTGCCAAGAAGGCTCAGTAAGGCTCATGATACTAACCCTGGTGGTTCATCTTCCTGGGGGTTAAAATGACTCAGCGTTGCTGTTATATGTTCTCCATTATAAAAGATGAACATTTAATATATTGACTCATTAGAAGTATTTATTTTTAGCTTTGCATTTTCTGTTGGAACTTTGTGAAGAGTTCCACTCAGGCTGCATCAAAGCATTCTTGAAGCAGGGTATGAGGACCACAATACCTAGATCCCCCCAAAGAGCTCAAGGGCATCCGTGGTTACACGGAGAGTTTGGGGCCACCCTGTATTACAGTGAAGCCCTGACTCATATAAACAATAAATAACTAGGCTGGGGAGACAGCTCAGTCTATAAAGTGAATGCCTTGCAAGCTCAAGAACCTGGGTTTCATCGTCAGAGCTCTTTCTCTCATACACAAAAAGAAATAACTGGACTCTAGGACAGACGCCTGTAATCCCAGAGCTGCGAAGGTAGAGACAGGCAGATCTCTGGGGCTCTCCAGCCAGCCTGCCCTACCTGGTGAGCAACAGACTTTTGAGAGACCCTGTCTCAATAAACAGGGTGGGTGGCATCTGAGAAAGTGCAGCCACGGTGTCCTCTGGCCTCTGTCTGCACGTGTGTGCACCTGTACACACACATAAGCACATGCCTCTGTTTTCTGAATGCTGGGGTTAAAGGCACGTTACAAATGACTTTAATTTGTATTGTAACTGTCACCTCCATCACAGGTGAACTTTGGCGTGTACCTGATGCACTCATCCTTGGATTTATCTTCTCCACGTTTCCTGTCAGTGGGATCCGAGGTGCTGCCTGTGTTGAAAGACTGTGGAGTGCACTGATTCACTTGGCTCCCAGGAACACCAGGGTGTTATCTCTGAACATCCCCCCAACCGCCCCCCTCAAGTATTAAAGTTTCTCTTTACAACACTGTCTGCCCTTATTGAGAACTGCAACTTGATTAAGTAGAACTTAGTCTAGAATGAATGCTGCCTTTTGCCTTTGGAGTCAAGCCCACTCTTACCCAATGCCCTATGACCTCACTACTCAATCCCACTATTATCCTGTGCCATCTGACCTCTCTGGTCACCTGCACTGACCCCCACTCAGAAGAGTGCTGCGGAGCCCACACCTAAAAAAATTCTCTCACACATCCAAAGAATGATCATTTGTAGTCAAATTAAAATTTTCATGAGACTCAGGAGATTAATTTTTTTTTAAACTTGTGTGAGAGTTGGTTCTCTCTACCATAAGGGTCCCAGAGATCAAACTCAAGTGTCAGGCTTGGTGACAATTACCTTTACCTGCTGAGGCATCTCTTCATGGCCCAGGGATTTTGTTTGTTTTTTTGTTTGTTGTTTAGTTACTGAGTACATTGCGACATTGCAAGAGGCCAGCTGGCCGGCAATAGCTAGAGTACACTGTCTAATTTTCAGTCTATGTATTTTCAGCGGCAATGGTTGAGGCTGTGTCTCCTGTCACTCGGGCTGGCTTGATCTTCCTGCTTTCACCTCCCACATGCTGAAATGTGCCACCAGATCCAGCTTGACTTGCATATTTTGAAGGTGTGAGGTTTTTTATTTGTTTTGCTTTGTTTTGTTTGTTTGTTTGTTTGTGTGTGTGTGTGTGTGTGTGTGTGTGTGTGTGCATGCTCACACTTAGGATTTCTATGTCTTTGTTTTTCAACTTTTGTTTTTAAAGTGTTTCACTGTGTACCCCTGGCTGGCCTAGAACTCACTATGTAGAGCAGGCTGGTCTTGAACTCATGGATATCTTACTGCCTCTGGCTCCCAAGTGTTAGAATTATAGGTATGCACCACACCTGTCTCCTGTGTCTTTTTAATGAACTGAGTCTTTTTTGATATTTAATATCTTTTTGTCCCTAGTATTTTTTCAACAGTCTAATATGTCATGTTGATGTAGCTACTTCTGAGAATTATGAGCCTCCTCTCATGAATAAATATAAATTCTCAAATTCTTGAAAAAGTATCAAATTTAGTCTGACAATTTCCAAAAAGATTATATGTCATGGCTATGTTGGGTTTACTTCAGGTGCACTACGGTGTTTAACTTTTATAAAGTGGAGTGAGTATATACGTTTCACAGGCTGCCTGGCTGGAGAGTATGCCTTTGCACTTCCAGGTGTGCACCTTCTTCTCCATGTTGTCACACTTGCTCATGTTTGTGAATGAATAACATGAGCAAGCAATCTGCTACACGTCTCACACATCGAACTTTAGTTCTCTCAACCCCCCTGTGGAGCAGGCCTTTCTCTCAACCCCCCTGTGGAGCAGGCCTTGGTAATCAGCGAGGTGAACTGACTGAGGACGCAGGGAAGAAGGGAGGAGCCGTGCTTAGCAGATCAACCAGAGGCCCTGGCCTCGCTCTTCACTGTTGTGGTCAACTGCTGGGCCATGGTTGCGGGTGACATTCTAAGCACCTCAGGTGGATGACATCATGTGATCTTACTGAAAGTGATTGTGAGCGTTTGGCTGGGACACCTGCTTGCCCCTATACAAGATGGGAGACCCCATCTGCCCTTCTTCCCCCAACCCTGCCCACACCGGGAAACCTCCAAACAAAGGAAAGGCCTAAGAGCCCAGTTCTGCATCCTGGGGAGCCCTTGAGTCCTCCTCCCCTGGTGCTGCCAGCCACCCAAATCCCTGCCTAAGTGCTCAGCTCTTGACCATACTTGGGCACAAACCCAGCTTATGGCTGACATGTCGCCTCCAGTCTATAAAACTCCCCTGCCCTAGCCCTGGTGCGACTCCCCGACCCTGTTCTTTGGGACCAGTGAACCCACCTTGGCGTAGCACCTAATTAAACCTACATTTATCTGCTTTTAATATGGTTTCATCTGGCCTATATCTGCGAGAGAGAGAGAGAGAGAGAGAGAGAGAGAGAGAGAGAGAGAGAGAGAGAGAGAGAGAGAAGAGAAGAAGAAGAAGAAGAAGAAGAAGAAGAAGAAGAAGAAGAAAGAAGAGAAGAAGAAAAGGAAGAGGAAGAGC